>NC_142493.1:3574895-3879002 GCF_965113065.1 Corylus avellana | reverse complement strand
TTGCAAAGTCAATCAAACAAAACCTTTAATCAAAGATGTTTGGTTCATTGTTTTTGGTGGGTTATTGGACTTCAAAGTTGAGTGGGGTCCTCTCGTCACTCTTCTTCGAATCTGAGTGGAGAGGGACATCACACTCTGACGTCAAAGCGAAGACAAAAAACTCCCGCCAACGACGCGTCATGCCACACATTCAACCAGCAAACGCAGACAGGCCGACCCAAAATACAGCGATCCAATAAATAATTGAGAAATAAATCAAAATAAATAAGAAAAAAAAAAAAAAAAAAAAAAAACCCAAGGGAGAGAGCCTCCTCTCAGTAGCCTCCCGTGATCGAAGAAGGAGATGAAAGGCAAAGCCAAGAGATCTAAAGTAAAGTTAGGGCTTCAAATCGTTGTCATCTTGTGCTTCCTCTTTCTTCTCGCTGGTTTTTTCGGCTCCACTCTTCTCTCTCAGGTATATGTTTGTGCGTGTATCTATATGATTTTTTTTGTGAGATTGTTTTCTGGGGTTGACTGATGGGGTTGACCGCGTTGACAGGGTGTGCCTAGGGTTAGTCCAAGGTTGAGAGGGCGTGAATTGGTCGACGGGGAAGAGGATGAGCTGACGCGGGGTTCGATGCCGCACGGTAGAACTGGAGAGGCTTTTGTTAAATCGATTCCTTTTCAGGTATGCTCGTCTAGGGATTGCCCGCTGTTTCTATCGCTTTTATCGAAGTCTGATTGATTAATATTTTATGCGAGCGATTAATTTTGGGTTAGTGTTGAATTGTTTACTTCTCTCTCTCTCTCTCTCTCTCTCTCTCTTTTTTTTTAAAAAAAAATTCTAACACCGGTTTCGATTATGATTGTGGAATGATCGGATTTGATTAAATGAATGGGTTCGATTTGAATATTTAGTTGAGTTGTTTGGGTGATTATTTAGTTTGGTTTGAATCATTTTCTGGGCATTCACTATTGGACTGCCAAGCACAAGTTTGTAGTCTTGTGAGAGTTCTCTTTAGGCAAATGTGTTAATTGGTGGTGAAGGTTAGCATTGTATTAATGTTACCCTTTCCAACACTAATTGGGAAATGGTCCCTTTTTGTTTAGGCTAGTTTCGATCATGGGACTGGTGGGTTATGGGACGCTTCTGCTGTGAGATTTTGATACCACAATTATTACTCCCAAACCCTAAACAGCCTTAGTAACGATTGTAATATTCTCAGCACATTTTCCCTTCCATCAAACAATGTCAATAACCAACATATCTAACACATAATGAAAAATAACCCAAAATATATCGATATTGATGCTCCATAGTTGAAACTAAAATAAGCCATTCTCCACTACATTCGCCTTAAAGCATTGACATTATCATAAAATTCTCTGAGAGAGTGATAATAAATGCACTGAGTCTGCATCAAAACCAACATGAATACGGTTCACCAAAGCGCATAACAAAACTTCTACATGTGGGCCTCGGGAAACCTCATGAACTTGTACGTAAAACCCTCAACACCTCCAAAGTCTCTAATTCGGGGCAGTTAGCACTTTTAATGCAGTTCTTCTCTCTTTCTTTGAGGTGAAATGGTCTTGACTGTTGAAACTGGCATATTTGGATGAGTTGCTGATTTTTAAAAGACATGTTCAATTTACTTTAGGTGAAAGCCTTGGCCTGATGTTGGGGATTTTCACACTTATCATTTTGGCATGGAATCAGGCATGCCAAGCTTCCGTTTGCTTAGTCCATTGCAGATTGGGGATTTGTTTAAAGCTTTGTGCTGATATCATTGTTAATAAGAAGAGCCTATTAATATATGGATTTTAAGTGTTTGAGATGATTTTAATTAACTTATCATTTTCCATATGGGGGGTTTCTTTGTTTCTATCAAGATTTTGTGGATCACACTAAGAAAAAAAAAGTTTTTGTGGATCACAGTATTTGGCTACTTGGATTCTGACGTTGGCTGCACTTGCATGTAAAGTCTAATTTTATGGATTCTTGTTCTTTTGTGGTTTTTTTAACTTACCCCCTTTCTCTTTTCTCCCCTCTATGGATATTGTTTTTTCTTGCAAACTGTCAGGATTGATATATCCTCCTTGTGGTCTTTCAGATACACTTAAGAAACTTGGGGGGGGGGGGCGCAGGGGTGGTGATGTACTTTAATGGTTGTATGTTACAAATTTTCCTTAGATTTAGTGATATCCAGTTCTTTTGTTTTTTTCTTCTCTTCTCCCGAAACACGCAATTCCAGGTTTCACCTTTTCAGTCATTGATTCACCTCTGTTCATAGGCAAGTACATAAGTTGTCAATCTCGCTCTTATTCTTTCTCATTTGAGGCTCCTGGATGTGACCAAGCAATTCTTTGTTACGAGCCATAAAGTGATTGCAAAGTTACTCATCATCCTGCAAAAGGCGTTTGGGAATTAAGAAGAAACATCTTTGACCAAAGGCTTTTGAACCTGAGCTTAGTTAATCCATAATTCTGAGTTATTGGTAAGAATGTAAGGCAAAGAGGAGGGCTGGCTCAGGTGGTAGAGGGATGGGGTAAAGTAGATCAAATTTGCAAATGGTGTTGTAAGTTGCATAGAGAGAGCGGTCTAATATGGCCCAAAGGCTTGGCTCAGGTAATAAAGGGTTGGGTTGGGCTTGGTCTTGAATTTCAATTTTGGTGGTGAAAGTATAAGTTTATGAGATATACCACAACTTCCAGAAAGCAGACATTAAAAAGAATAGAAACAGAGCACGACTCAAAATGGCAATCCAAATTGGGATATGCTGAAAATGAAGACATCAAATAGGAGATTTTTTTATGACCTCAAGGGGTAGCTTAATCGGTTGAGAACCATGCCTCATGAAATGGAGGTCGCTAGTTTGAATCTCCCCTTATTCTTCTCATTGGGGCAAAAAATTATTTGTAAAGAACAGAAGATTTTTTTGATAAAAAAGCTCTTAAATCTCATATTAGTCAACACTAGGAAGAATTGGTCTGGCAATATTGTTTACGGATCAACTTATTGATATTTCACTATGCTTCTTCTTCTCCCTGTAATTTCATTGTTGGTTTTTCCATTATTTGATGCAGGTTTTAAGTTGGAAACCACGAGCTCTCTACTTCCCAAATTTTGCAACCGCTGAACAATGTGAAACCATAATTAAAATTGCAAAGTCAAACCTTAAACCATCACTTTTGGCTTTGCGAGAGGGGGAAACTGCTGAGAGCACCAAGGGCACTAGGACAAGGTATAACTGTAGATTGCAGATCCTATTTTATTCACTATGTATTATAACATGCTAGATGAATGGGTCTACTATTTTAAGTTCCTAAAAATGATTAATTCGGACATGGGTGGGATGTGGTTTCAAAGAAGCTTTTGTAAGCTTGTATCTTTTTTCTCACTGGCGTGATCCACCCTTTACATCTTCCATGCTCGGTCTTTGTTTGTATGCAATCATTCTTCTTAAATAACATTTTCAAGTGTAGTTGCATAGTTTCTTTACCTGCAGTAGGTATTGAAAGATTTGTATCTGCATCAATTAATTTCCAGAAGTTAGCCTGTCTTTGCATCAAAGATTTATGTATAAATCGACTACCTCAATTTTGTTATATCACCCGGCTACAGCTCAGGAACATTTGTTAGTGCGTCAGAAGATGAAACTGGAGTCTTGGACCTTATTGAGAAAAAAATTGCTCAGGCCACTATGCTTCCTCAAACTCATGGAGAGGTATGTTTTGTTATCAAATTATTGTTTATACAGTTGCCTCACCTAGCCACGCTGTCGAGCACCTTAAGCCATGTCAGTTGGGCACCTTGGCTAAGGCAAGGCTACGAGGCATTTGCCCCACTCAAATAATGGCACTTCTGTTTGATTTACTTAATGATCTAAATATTGGCAGCCCTTTTACTCAGTTAAACAAAGGGTTTTTTTTAGTGTTATTTTGACTTAAGTCTTTACTGGAGTAGAAGAAACAAAAAATGAGAATGAAACAATGAATAAGAAAGAACTCTCAATTTCTTTCATTATTTTGGGTTTTGGGGGAAGCAATTGGCTAGATCTCAGACATGATTGCTAGCTGAGCCCAGGAGACCTGTAGTCAAACCCTCAATTTTTTTTGTCTCTCTCAAAAGCATATTTTTACTATTGTTCTCTTTCTTATCCTGTTATCCTGTTTCTTCACTTTTTAGGCAAAGCAACAGTAGTTAACTACTTCCCTAGCACCTAAGCTATTTGGGGCTGGTTGCCTTGGGGGGTGTCTTTTGGCCTGGAGCACCTTGGTCATACTGACAATCACTTAATAACGTTAAGCTGGTAACTTAATGAAGCTAGCTAGCATAGCAAGTCGTATCACCTACATTTTCTCTTGAAGGTGTCTACAGACTAGTCGAGCCTGTTTTGGGTTGTTTGGTTGTTCTGCTGCTAGGAGATCATATATGTGTTTTTTTGAGAATTAATTCATTTTATTAGATAGGGCACAGGGGCACATCAAAAATTTTAAATAGTAACCTTTCATTACTAGTAAATTTTAAATGATTCTGAGTAATATGGGCATATCTTAATGTTGCAGTCATTCAATATATTGCGGTATGAACTTGGGCAGAAGTATGATTCTCATTATGATGCATTCAACCCAGCTGAGTATGGCCCACAACAGAGCCAAAGGGTAAACATCTCCATCATGGTGTTGTTTATTTATTCACTGCTTTGTATTACTGCTTGTTTGATTGAAAGAACAATGGCAAGTTTTGAATGCTGTCCTTCATTGCTCCACATTGGGATCTTGATCCCACACTTTCATATCCTCGATTAGAAATTGTCATTTCGCTACTTTTGAGCCTAAATAAACAGCCCAGCACCCAAAGGAACACTATATATATATATATATATATTTTAAGAAAATTCCCATTCTTTTTTAACTCTACCCATTGGATTAGTCGCTTATCAAATTGCAGAATTCTGTTAAACAATTTGAAGTAGGATTCAATGGTTTATGGTTGTAGTCAAATGACATGTCATGTTCATAATCTGCGAAACTTATTTGCAAAGATGGTTGCCAATGTTTAGTTTTAGAATCATCTGTTATGCTTGTGCTTTCTTTCACCTTCTCTTAGCATCTATGGAGTAAATGCATTTATATTAAATGCCCGATTTTTCATATTACATTTATTTACTTGATCTAGGAAATCAATAGTAGAAATATGCAACAGAAAAGTCAGCCTATACACTGGATAGACCATCATTGAGCAAATTTCCAAACAAGGGTTCAAGTGATAAAGGAAGCTAGAGACATCATTTCTTATGACGTCTCTGCTAGCTAATCTCATGGAGATCTGTCTCATGAAAAATTAGTTTTAAGCAGGCATCTCAAAATGTTCTTTCAGTTTATTTTGATCTCGAAAAGTGTTTTCATCAGCATCTGGTTGTGTATGATTTAAAAGATTTGATTGAAATGAATTTCTACTCATCCCTTACTTTTCTTTAGTATTTTAGTGGCCAACAAGTTTCTTCTCGTCATCACTTTGGACTCTCTGGCATTGTCTGATGGCCAGATACATCTTTTTACTAGCCTTGTTTATTTTTATGGATTTTATGATAGGATTTGTATTTTCAGAAATTATTTGTAGATCCTTTTCGCTATTTCATCATTATCTACATGTGCTGAATACTCTCTTCCAGGTGGAAGTGTCAGTAGGCTCATGATTCATGTTCTCGTACTCAATTTTGCAGATTGCTTCCTTCTTGTTGTATTTATCCACTGTAGAAGAAGGCGGAGAAACCATGTTTCCTTTTGAGGTAGATAAGGAAATTTCATGTTTTTATCTTATTTGTCTTTTATAAAACCATTAAATCTGTTGTAATATGGTCATCCTGCTTTTTTGATTTCAGAATGGCTCGAATATAGGTACGAGCTATGATTACAAAAAGTGCATAGGTTTAAAAGTGAAGCCACGGCAAGGGGATGGGCTTCTATTTTATTCAGTGTTTCCAAATGGCACAATTGATCGGGTAATTCTTCTTTTAAAATTGCACTCAATGCCCTTCCTGTTCCTCTAAACATGAAGACTTGAGTTTTCAAAAATTTATCAGAGAGACTCATAAAACATACTTTTGGATCTCTAAAAATTGTTTTATGCACATTGTAAAAGTTCTCTTTCCCTTTTAACCTTTCTCTCTTCCTATCTAGCAATTGCTAGCTCTTCACATTTTTATTATTCTGTTGAAACTCTCCAGCACGAACTAGCTTGCTATAGGGTACTAATGGCCTGTTTGGAATTGAAGAACCATTTGGGGCTGGGATAGGCCTTTTATTTATATTAATTTTTGCCAAGAGGCTGGAATATTCATTGCAACACCTTTGATCTTCTCTTTTTCTCCTTTTTCCTTTTCTTGTCTTCGATTTGTAAAATATGAATCTAAGACCTACACCAACCCGCCCGGCACGTCTACCAAATGAGCCAAGTCCTGGGAGCTTGTTACTTTTGTGGTTTGTTTTCTTATCTTTAGTGTTTAAAAATATATGCAGACATCTCTTCATGGAAGCTGTCCAGTGATCAAAGGAGAGAAATGGGTGGCTACAAAGTGGATTAGAGATCAAGAACAAGAGGACTAGGCATTATTTTGTGCAGCATTCATTTTTGCCCAGACTGTTCATCATCAGAATGCCCATTTTGATCATGACTTTATCATCATCAAAATCAAGAGGACTTTTTCAACTATTTTCTTGTAGAGAGCGACAATTCCATTGCCCATTGGTGTACAGTTTAGATGAATACAGATGTCAAAATGGGGGACATGCCACTCAAGAAAGAAACGAGACTTTCAAATGTCTAATTGTATTTTCTTAGTTTTCTACTCTCTCATGGGTCTCATTCATTAAATCACTTGTGATTTTGTGGAATGTTGGGTTTATTTCAAAATACATTCTAAAAAAGAGGAAGTACAAAGATAATTCCTGACCTAAAAACTTAAAATCGATTTTGCAAAATGAAAATTTTGGTATTGCCCTTTTGCTGGGAAACGTTGGCAAATTGCAACGGCTCGAGCCCAAAATCAAGGCCCCAGTAATCCCAATTCCCTTCACTATTATCCCTTGTAAATTTGAGCAATTGTGTGAAATGAATTGCAAAGAATATGTCATTATTCTTTGAATTTTCAAGAGTAATATTATTGAACACGGTTTTTCTTTAAATTGGATTTTTCCAACTCAATCTATTAAATTGATATGTGCATGTGATTTCATATGCATTTTTAATCCCCCCATGCATGCAAGTGAGAATAACCCTTTTAAGTCCCCTTTTCTCCCTCTCCCGCTTCGATTAGAAAAAAAAAAAAAAAAAAAAATGGAGAGAGAGAGAGAGAGAGAGAATAACCCTTTTAGGACCGGGACTGGAAAAAAAATTCTAACCCAATTTAGAGGAAAAAATTAGGGATAACTTCAGAAAACCCCCCTGAAGTTCCAGCCGATTTGAAAAGACCCCCCTGAATTTCCAAAACTCTCATTTAAGCCCTCTGAACTTCCATTTTCTCTCACTTTGGACCCCTTTAACATTAAACTACGTCGTTTTGAATGTTTTATACCCATTTTACCCTTCCCCAAAACTACGTCGTTTTGTGTCCTAACATTACCCAGCCTAAAACGACGTCGTTTTAGGCATTAATTTTTATTTTTTTTTAAAAAGAAAAAATTAAAAATTTTAAAAAAAAAAAATTAAAAAAAAAATTAAAAAAAAAAAAAAGAAAAAAACTGGGGTGGCTTCAGCCACCCCCTTGGCCAAAATGGGGTGGCCGAACCACCCCATTTTTGGCCAAGGGGGTGGCAGAGCCACCCCCTGGACGGTCTGGGGGTGGCCGGACCACCCCCTTGGCCATGGGGGTGGTCCGGCCACCCTCAAAAGGGTTTAAAAAAAAAAAAAAAAAAAAAAAAAAACGGGGGGGGGCGGGGGGGGTGCATATGGGGTGGCCGGACCACCCCCAAGGGGCTGGGGGTGGTTTCGGCCACCCCATACGGCCGGTATGGGGTGGCCGAAACCACCCCAGCCCCTTGGGGGTGGTCCGGCCACCCCCAAAAACACCCCATCCCTTTTTTTTTTTTTTTTTTTTTTGGGGCCAAGGGGGTGGCCGGACCACCCCCTTGGCCATGGGGGTGGCTCGACCACCCCCAGATCGGCCAGGGGGTGGCTGTAGCCACCCCCTTGGCCAAAAATGGGGTGGTCCGGCCACCCCATTTTGGCCAAGCCACCCCCGTTTTTTTTTTTTTTTATTTTTTTTTATTTTTTTTTATTTTTTTTTATTATATATATATTTTACTTTTTTTAATTTAAAAAAAAAAAAAAATTATGCTTAAAACGACGTCGTTTTGGGCTGGATATGTGTTGTGATTTTAGGACACAAAACGACATAGTTTTGAGGAAGGGTAAAATGGGTATAAAACATCCAAAACGACGTAGTTTAATGTTAAAGGGGTCCAAAGTGAGAGAAAACCAAAGTTCAGGGGGTCTAAGTGAGAGCTTTGAAAATTCAGGGGGGTCTTTTCAAATCGGCTGGAACTTCAGGGGGGTTTTCTGAAGTTATCCCAAAAAATTATTAAATATAAGAGAAATGACTTATTTTCTCCCCGCGCATTCCCCATCCTCCCAATTTTCACAATTATCATAAAAGTTATTAAAATCTCAACCAATTACTATTTTATAAATGTTTCCATTTTTTGTACTTCCAAATATGAGTAATGTTATATATCACATTTTTATCTCACAACTATCCCACAATGTAGACGTGATAGTTTTAAACTAACTCTTGATTTTTTTATTTTTTATTTTTAATAAAGACCGAATTAGTTGAAATCACCACATCAACATTATAGGATAATTGTCATGTGTAATAAAAATGTAATTTCTAAAATTACTCTTAAACTATTATTCCTATCAAAACTCAACTAAAATATTATTATTTACACACTCTCACATCAACACTTACTCGTAAACCCTCTACCTGTCATATTTTTAAAATTACAATTAAATTTGAGATAAATCACTATTAAATTTTAGTATAATTATAATTTAAAAAATCAAGAAAGGAGTGAAAATTTTATCAAAAACATTTTAATTTATACCGAGGACCGTCAGCGGTTAAGTACTCCACGTGACGTTCTCGTCTACAGGGCCACAGGCTATACGTCGACGCACAGGATCACTGCCCTCCATAAAGGACCGTTGCGGCACAGACGCCTTGTAACGGCTACTTTCCATTTAAAAAAAACAAAGAAAGAAATAAAGAAAAACCCAACAGACGCATCCTTAACTCAAAAACTCTCTTCTGAAATCCCTATCTCGAATTCTACATTCCACAATATTTCCGATATCAATCTCCGACACTTTTCTCTAAACTTCTTTGCGTATCGGATATTTCGTTCTTCTCAAATCTGATCGGACCATGGATCTCGGCTGCTTGGACTTGTGCTGCATCTCTGTGTCGGACAAGCAAGGCACCGAGGCTACCCTTGCCAGTTCGGAGAGCCGAGAAGATACCGCCACAGCGAGTTCGAAGATCGGCAAGGTAAGAGTTTTTTTTTCATTTTCAATATCAAGAAAATTTAAATCTTTATTTCCTTCTAGGTTTTGATTTCTTTTTCAGTTTCTGGATTTTCACCTGTTTGGACTTAAGAGTGAATTCAGATACATATATATACATTAATACATACATGCACGCTTATATCATGAAAAATTGGCTGAAATTCAGTGAGTTTAAAAATTTTACCAAAAATAACAGTTTTGGATTGTGTTGGGTTTCTGTATGGATTTCATGGAATTCAATTCACTTCCATTTGATCTTTATTTTTTGGTTGTATAATTGAATTTCAATATTGCATCATTGCATGGTTGAATTCCAATGTTGTCGGTGTTTCTTCCATAAAATTGGATATAGGTTAACTTTTTTTGTCTTCTTTTGAATGCTAATGAATTCAAGATCTTCAATTGCCTTGAGGAAAAAGGTGTATAATGGAACAGATACAGACATGTCCACATCTTTATAGGCACGCCATGAATGTTGTTAGATTATTGCTTTTTGACTCTGGAGATTGATGAAGATTTGAATTGGCTTTCCTGGTTTATTAGTTGTTTTATATGTTCAAATTAAACGACTATTTGAGTGCTTGTAGTCCTAAGAAAAGTGTGGCATGTTACAAGTTAGTGTTTACAAGTCCATTTCTGCTTGGATATAGCCTCTGAATAAAGAAAAGGACTGCCTCCTTTCCATTGTTTCATCTATACAAGGGGATTGTGTTAGGATTAGGTTGTTTTAAAATTTAGATTAGATTAGTTAGGATTAATATAATCATTGGAGTTCTTATCAATGAAGGTGTTATTTTATTGTAGCTTATTTAAAGATAATTTTGTTAATGAAGGAAGGGAGAGAAAGTATTTGGAAATTTGTGGTATTCGCCCTTCCCAAGTGGATTCTTTTGGTCTCTCCTAACCCGAAATGAGCTATAATTGTTTCACTCAAATCCAATTTCGTTTGCAATTCAATCCCAATCACCCTTCATAAACACAAGAACCTAATTGGCAGTATGTTACAAATAATTGTGTATCTTAAGGAAAGTACATAGTAATTTGGTAGCACCGTGTCTGAACTCTCTTTAGTCTTTAACATAATGATGATTCATATTGGTCATATTCGGGTACACCAAATCAAGGATATTCCTGGGATGTCCCATAATCTATATTTTGGATGTCCAAAAATGGTCAATCTTCTAGCAGTTAGGATAAATAAATCTTCACTTGTGAATGTTATATTCGCTTGAAGAGTTGCTTGCCATTTTGTACTGTAGTGATCCAACTTTTGGATATTTGTGGTTGACATTCCATCGAGTTCTTCCCAATAGGCTAGTACTATGTTGGTGGTTATGGTGAGAGAGGAAAGCTCAGTGGAAAGCAGCTTAATGCATAAAATGATTCAATCATTCGGGCTAGTCAATGCCAAAAGTCTTATGATGGCCTTACACTAGACTCATAGTGCAAATTTCAGACATTTGAAGATTGAGCATGTATTGGTTGATCTTGTATGCAGAATTTTGTAATCGCATGAAATGCCTTGTCTTAGTCGAGATTATTTATTTATTTATCCATTTTGGTTGAGTCTAACAAATTATTTTAAAAAAGGAAAGAAAAAAAAAACTTTATGAGTATCCTCATTTTCTGTTTGAATGGTGCAGAATAAATCGCCAAAAGAGACTGCGCAATCAACATCGAATATTCTTAACAAATTTACATCACAAATCAAGAAGCCTTCTCACCGTAAAAGTTCTCCTCTCAACTGGTTCCCGCGCACAAAAGTGGACTCGTACTTAAAAAGAAAAATAAAAATGCTGCAGGTTGTGCACATATGATTTACTCTTCTGGCTGGATTAATTTTGTTTTAACCAAAAAAATACTTATATATCTACTTATTTTCAGGAAGTGGACGGCATGAATTTAACACTTGATGAGACCCTAGGTGATGCTAATCCACATTACTCAAGAGTTCTGAGAGAAAAGATGGCAGCTAGAGAAGCTGCACACAAGGCAATGGAAGCTCGAAAAGCTGCTCTGGTTGAAGCATCTTGGTGTCGAATACTACGAGCAGCCAGGTAATCTTTGCATACAAGATAAGATGTGTATATTTTGATACTTGGTTTTCCATAGCACTTAATCTTTGATTTATCATCTCAGGATCCAAAATAAAGATGCTGAAGCCCAGTTGCTGAAAGCTGAGAAGTCAGCAGCTGCAGCTTTTGAAGCAGCCACATCCATAGGAGTTATCATGTATGACATACCAAATTGCCCTCGGAAGCCTTGTCAAATAGAGACATCCTCAGTTAATGGAGGAGGATCTGCTAAACATAAAGTTACGGCATCTTTCGAAACTGCATTTGAGGTAGATATAGAAGTAGCTGCAGCAGTCAAAATTGCATTAATTAGGCTTGCAAATTGTGCTACTTTTAATAAAGACGAATTTGAAGAACTGCTGCGAAAAATCAGTCAGAACCCAGATACAGGTGAAAATAATCGGGAATTAGCAGAGTTTTCTTCGGAATGTGAATCAGAGTCCGAGTCAGAACTTGAAACTGCATCTTTAAAAGATGATTTTAGCTGTCAAGAGTTTGACTGTAATCTGCCAGCTCCAGATATGAGACAGAGGAAAAACAGGAAAAGGCTGTCTTTTGAAAGGTTTAATACAACAAAGCTCGTGGAGATGATGCTTGAGAGGCTCAGATGTTTGCAAGAAGATGAACTTTCTTCTCTCGCCACTATAGTTGCAACTTGTGGTTTAAATGCTGCCTTGGCTGAAGTAACAAATAGCAAGGCGCACGATTCAACTGCTTATAGCTCCAATCCAGCACCTAATCTTCCGCGAAGAATGTCTTCTATGGGAGCAGGAAACCATGAGGTTTCCATGGATGGGCATACCAGAAGGAAGCAAGTTGAGTCAGAACTCCCAAGTCTTGACAAGTTTTTGGTTAAGCACATGACCAAACTGGAAAAAGAGGTATGGGAAGCAAAAAATAGCAGAAATAATGAGTCTGGAGAAGGAACTGGGAAGAATTCTGATAGAACTGCTGTTGGCGAGGTCAATTTAGATAATGATGTAGCTGTATCCGAGACCATTCCAGACTTTGGTAGTATTCTTTTGAAGCATTCCAGTAAGCTTGAGAAAGAGATTGAAGAGGCAAAGAAGAGATCAGGAAGAGAATTTGAAACGGATTATAAGAAGTTGCACAATGATAGATCTTCATCTGAAGCTGTTCCTGATCTGGGAACAATACTAATTAAGCACTGTTCAAAACTTGAAAAGGAAATTGAAGAGACCAAAAAGAATAATGGAAAAGCATTTGAGATGAATGGCAAAAAATTTGGAAGAGTGCAAAATGGGGATGTTGGTCACACAGAAGAAGATGTTCCTGAAGTCCCCAGCTTAGAGAAGTTCCTAGTGAAACGTGTCTCTAGACTTGAAAAGGAGGTCCAAGAAGCAAAGAACAGAAGAAAAAATGAACCACGTAAAGGGGGCAGAGTCACTAACATGAAGACAAAATTTGATGCATCTGCTTCAGATGCACAACTGGAAAAAACTACATATTCTGATGGAGGAGCAGAGCAAAAGGAAAACATTGACTCAAATAATCAAAAGGAATGTACTGGGGATACAGGTGAGTCTCCATTGCAGATTGGACAGGTGAATCTGAATGCTGGAGATGTGAAGATTGAAACTGAAGATCAGATGGAAGATAGCTCAGACAAGATCTTGGTCAAGCCATTGCACAAGTTGGAAGGGGAAAAAATACAGGCCTTGCCATTGGGAAGCAATTATGGAAGTCATCGACACCAAAAGAAACAGGCAGGAAACAGTGTTACAGACTGTGAGAGCTTGGATAAAATTTTAGTAAAGCATGTTTCCAGACTGGAGAAAGAGAAGATGAGGTTCAGTTCAAAGGAGGAAATGGTGAAGGTGAAGAAGTCATGTGAAACAAAAGTGCAATCGCACTTGATGAATCCAGAAGGTGGTCTGGACCAAATTTTGGTTAAACACAAATCAAGACTTGAGAGAGAAAAGCTAACTGCAGCTCAGCAACCAGATGACCAGATTAAGCACTCTAAGGTTCGTAGAGAAGCAAGGGAGAGAGAGTTGCAAGAAGCATGGGGAGGCTTAAGTTTAGGGAACTCAATGAAGTCAAGTGAAACAAAAGTGCAACAATCGCACATGAATCAAGAAGGTGGTCTGGACCAAATTTTGGTTAAACACAAATCAACACTTGAGAGAGAAAAGCTAGCTGCAGCTCAGCAACCAGATGACCAGATTAGGCACTCTATGGCTCGTAGAGAAGCAAGGGAGAGAGAGTTACAAGAAGCATGGGGAGGCTTAAGTTTAGGGAACTCCATGAAGCCCCATCTCTCGAAATTGGAACAAGATAAGGTAGGTCCTTTCATTCTTTCTCAACGAAATGCTTGCAATTCTTTGCATATTTTTTCCTCCTGATATTTATTTTCTTGGTTCCCCCTTAAATTATTTTTTATTCTCTTCATTTTGTGTAGGCTGCTTGGATAAAAGCTGAGGAAGAGGAAAGGAAAGAAGCTATCAAGGACATGTAGCTGTTTTTGAATCAATTTCATATTAGTCACTCTCTTCATTATATTCATTCTTCAGTGATCAACTTGTAAAGTAGGATTTCTTTTTTCTTTTTTTATTTTCTTTTCAATGATCTGTGTTGAAACTTCTTAATGAATGCTGAAAGGGACTTCCTCATATCATTACAACATATGTTCGGAAGAGTTATATAAGAATGGAAGAGAACCTTCATTGAAATTGAGTGTGTTTTGCCTCATATAAGCAGGGTGATTTGCCTCATAAGAGACATGTGCATGTGATGCTTTCACTGTTATGAGTTGAATCAAGATCATTGACAACAGCATTGCTCACACCAACTTTGTGTGGACTATTTTGGTTAAATTGGTGATTCAGGAAACCCTAGTAAACAGGGATTTTCCGATGTGCGTATAAAGAAACAAAATTGGTAAGCGAATTGAATCAAAAAAACCAATATGCATTTACACTTGTCTCTGTCAAATTAATATACATTTTAGAGATCAAAAAAATAAAGACTAGACTTAACCAACAAAATACTTGCTGCTCTCTGACATGCCCAGAAAATACATTACGGCACTGCTGCCTCCAAACCGATACTCCTGACGAGAGCCAGAGGAGGCGGATGGCGCCGAATCTGTCGAGGAGAACGAACACCAACCAGGCGGTGGCAAGGAAGCAGATGGGCTCAGCGATTGCTCTGAATTCTGATCACTGGGCGTGGGCGTAAAAGAGCACCAACCCAGAGATTGCTCTGAATTCTGATCACCGGGCGTAAAAGAGCACCAACCCAGAGGAGGCAAGGAAGCAGATGAACCCAGAGATTGCTCTGAATTCTGATCACTAGGCGTAAAGGAGCACCAACCCGGCGGCAGCCCATAACTGGACGGGCTTAAAGGGCTTTTCGGAGATGCTTGCGGCTCAGGAGTCTTCCCATTCCCATAGATGGGCCTAGAAACAAAAGGATGGTTCAGAAGCATCTCGGCCGTCCACCTCTCACGGGGGTCCATTGCAAAACACTTTCTCAGAAAGTCCTTCCCATCCTCGGAGAGCCCTTCAGGTATTCCCGGCGACTGTTGGGCAATCGCAAGCCGGAGTTTCCGGGCGTTCAGATTTCGATACTTCCACAAAGCAGGCTTCCCGGTAACCATCTCAACCAGAATACAACCCAGCGACCATATGTCCAACGGCGCCCCAATTTCACCAAAAGCAACTGACTCCGGCGACATGTAGTAAGGGGTGCCCCGAAACCTGAACCTCCAAAATCCCATCTCTTCTTTGTAGTCTTGGCCTTCCCTGGCAAGCCCAAAGTCGGCGATCTTGAGCGAATCACCTCCTTCGCCGGGAAAGACCAAGATATTACTGGGTTTGAGATCGCAGTGCACCATACCCTTTCCATGCACAGAACAGAGACCCCGGAGAATCATGCGCAAATAGCGGCGCATGTCCCGCTCGCACAAACCCGACTCTTTCTTGATCAAATCTTCAAGAGTACCTCCCGCCGCATATTCAAGAAACAGATTGTAGAGTCCAGGACCGTCTTCGACGGTGAGTGAACTCCCAAGGCAGGAAACAATACCCGGACAACCGCGCAGTTGCGCCAACACTCTTTCCTCCAACTGGAGGGAGAACGACTTCGCAATAGGGCACGTCTTGACGGCGATCGGTGTAGCCGTGGGGTCACTGAGTTCGACCAAGAACACCGTGCCGTACGTTCCCTTGCCAAGAACCCGCCGCCTTTTCCACATCGCCATGAAATCCGAACAATCACGGAAACACAGAGATTTTGGGAGTGGAGGAGAGTGAAAAAAAGTGAAATATTATTTGTTGCGTCTAAGGTTTTAAGAGCAAGCCCCGAAACCTGGCGGGCAAGCTTTGACAGCTGCTTACTTATCCGAATTTCAAAAGAAAAAGAAAAAAGAAAAAAGAAAAAAACGGTATTGGCCGGCGGCTCCTTCGCTACCGGGTGCAACGCTGCTTCGTTCCGGAGAGGTGGGCCCGACGCTTTAACGGTAATTTTTGTTCTCAGTGTTCAAGTCGGTTTAGGAAATATTGGTACGTGACGTCAGCACGGAATAGAGGTTTTTAAAAAACTTTTTTCGCAGTGGGATAAGTGGATAAACTCTTCCTTTTTTTAAAAAAAAAAAAAAGCCTATAATTCTGCAAATTTGAATAGGCCTATAATTTTTACTCTAATTAAAATAGACATGTTCGCACAAGTAGGGGAAAAAGATTCGAATTAGTAATTTTTGCTTTATTAAATGTTGTCTCAGTCGACTGAACTAAAAAAAAAAAATTTATATTCGCAGCCCACACTTTGGGACTTCTATTGTTAGATTAGCACCTTTTATCTTTTGAAGTTCTTTTTCTTTTTTGGGTTTCATTTTTTTAGAAATTAATTTAGTTGTTAGGTTTTTAATTTCAACAATTAGATTTTTTTTTTTTTTTATAATTTCAAATAGGTTATTATGTTGGCTTATCCTTTGACCTATCATTTTGTCAACTAATTAATTAATGTCATGTGGCTCTTGTTTGATATGTTATGTGTCAATTATATATGCTGCATTTTTATCTCACAATGCTTCGTCCCAATTTACCCTTATTATTTTTATTTTACAATGATTAATCTAAAAGTACAGTGAGATTGGCATATTGTGATATTCTGGAATAATTATTGGATAAAAATAAAGTTTATAGCATTACTTAACACAATTACTTCAAATTTAAAAAGTATCATAATAATAAAATGAGTAAAGTCCACTAAACTCCCTCAAATTAGCACCCTAATAACAATCTACTTTTCAAACTATCAATTGCGACAATTTATTTCCAAAACAATGATAATGTACCCCAAATTTTTTTTAAAATGAAGAAATTACCCTTACTAAAAAAAACAAAAATACTATAAAAAAAAAATCAAATTTATAAGGGTATTTTTGTCTTATTAAAAATTCTATAGGGTAATTTCATTATTTTACTAGCATTGTGGGGGTACATTGTCATTATTTTGATAGTTTTGAGGGTAAATTTTGGTAATTGATAATTTAGAAGATAAATTATCATTGTGATAGTAGTTTGAAGGAGTTAAGTGGACTTTACCCTAAAAAAAAAAAATATTAAAAGACATTCATTCCCTATTTCATCTTTTATCTATTGTCATACCATAAATGAGTGAAATTATTATTAAATTTGTAGATGAATTCCACAATTCTATAGTGAATTTGCAAAAAGACAACGCTACTAGCAGATGGCGTGTCAAACAAGACTCATGTACCATTAATTAATTATTTTGAAGAAAACTAAAGTAGAAAAATGGGTGGCTCAGGCAGCAGAAATTGAGTAGTACTGAAGTGTGAGGAGGTTACGCAGTCCCAAAATAAGGGAGGAGGCCCAGGAGGGTCCCACCCCATTCATGCCTATTCAACAAACCCACCCCATGGTGGGTTTGGGGGTGGTCATGGGGCGGCAGCCTCACAGCTTGCCACCTCTTCAAGTTTTTTATTTTAAATTTGATTTTTTTAATTAAATTAATAAAAAGATACTAAAATAATAAGTCTCTGAGTTAACCTTCTAAAATTTTTAAATCCCTAAGTTTTTTTTTTTTTTGAAAATTTACTCATTGAGTCAATAGAAATAACAATAAAATCTTTGCCGTCAAAAATTTTTAACAGCCGTTAATAAAATTCAAAACGCATCATTTCACCTCATTAAAATATTAATTTTTTACTAATTTAATTTTTTTTTTTAAATCTAAAAATAAAATAAAAAATAAATGAAGGGGTGGCAAAGCCACCGCCCAACCTCTATGGGCCACCCCAAACCACCCATGGGTGGTTTGGGCCACCCCTTCAATTTTTTTATTTTTTATTTTTTTAGATTTATTTTAAAATTAAATTAATACAAAATTAATATTTTAATGATGTGAAACGATGCGTTTTGAATTTGACTAATGACTGTTAAAAATTTTTTACGCTAGGGATTTTATTGTCATTTCTATTGACGCAATGAGTAAATTTTCGAAAAAATAATAATAAAAAAAACTTAGGGATTTAAAAATTTTGGAGGGTTAACTCATTGACTTATTATACAAATACCCTAAAAAAATTAATATTTTAAAGTGAGGTGGCAAAACAGTGAGTTTTGAGATTGAATGACGAATGTTTAAACATTTGGAAGAAAATGCAACAGAAGGGCTTATGACATCTTTTCGATTGACTTAGGTAGAGATATATATATTAAAAAAAAAAAAAAACGGTTGGAAAAAACAGGTAACCGAGGTGCTCGCTTCCGGTTACCAGTTTTGGGGGTTTAAAATACCCAATTATAACCGGTACATATAATAATAATAAAAATAATAATAATATTTAAATTATATATATATTGAATTTAGTATATTTATTATTATATGTTTATTATTATTTTTTTACTCTAGGGTTCACAAAATTCGTAAATCACTTCTCTAGCTCTCTTCTCTTCTTCATTTATTCTATGTAGATGAGATTTGTAATTGGACCGGTTGATATATCATATAATGTAGTCTATGTAAATGTAGTTTAATCTCATGTATTATGTAGTCATTTTAAGACTAATTATTATTATTATTATTTTTAAAATGGCACAAAATGGTTAAATTGAGCCCAAAAATTAGGCCTAATACCTAAAATAAGCCCAAAATACATAATAATAATAATAATAATTAAAAAAACTGGTTACCTGTCTAAGTAACTGGGTACCAACCAAAACCGGCCGGTTATTGTATAATCGGTTAACCAGGCACCCGGTTTCGGTTTTCAAAAATAAAAAATTGGGTACCCAATTCCGGTTGCTAGTTTTGGCTAATAACCTAGAATCGAGACTAGGTTTTCACCCCTAGACTCAAGGACTTTAAAAAAAAAAAAAGTCCATGATCTTTTTTATTTTCACGTGTTGACTCAATGATTTATTATAGACTTTTCCTATATTTATTCAAGTAATAAATTTGATTTTTTCTTTTTATTTATTAGGGATAAATGTAAAATTGGTCCATGTGATTGGCTTAATTTACAAATTACTACATGTGGTTTAAAAAATAATTCATAGGTCCATAAGGTAGGCCAAAATAACATTTTACTCTCTGAACTCATTTTCCGTTAAATGACTTAACGGAAACTGTTACATTGTCACATCACACCTAATAAAAAAAAGATACGTGTTATTTTTTATTTATGCTTTTTTAAAAAATGACAAATAAGTTTTTCTACGTCATTTTGAGACTCCAGCACACACTTCACGTCAAATTAAATAAATCTAATTCCTCTATATCCCTTGTGCCGCTGTCTTCTTCATATTTCCCAACAATTCTTGTCGTTGTCTTCATCTGCGTTTTCGATTAAGACTTACATCCATACATGAATATTCCTACAAGTACAAGCACCATCTTACACATGCACACTAATGGACAAAACATGCCCCCACAAAAGAAAAAAACAATTGCATACCTTAAAAAAGAGATCACTTTTTAAAAGATACAGTTTGCTTTTTAAAGCCACAATCTTCCAACATTATTTAACACAAACTAGAAAACATTTGCCATAGAACAAAAACAAAAAAACCAGACACACAAATAGGGAGAGATTGTTTCCATAGAAGCACTGCAAAAAAACGCAGATGCCCAAATCTTAAATGGAGATGAAGACAACCGCAAGAATCGATGGAGAAGATTAAGCCGAATGCGGCACAGGAAATATAGAGAGATTAGATTTATTTAATTTGATTGTGTTGAAGCTTAAAAATGACGTGGAAAAGCTTATTTGTTATTTTTAAAAACATAAACAAAAAAGAATACGTGTCTTATTTTTATTGGATGTGATGTGACAATGTAACGATTTCTGTTAAGCCATTTAACGAAAAATGAGTTCAGTGAGTAAAATGTTATTTTGACCTACCCTAAGGACCAATAAATTATTTTTTAAATCACATGAAGTGATTTATAAATTAGGCCAACCGACCAATTTTACATTTATCCATAGTTATTATTTACCTTCTTACTAGCACCTACCCACCCACCCACCTTGGTTCTGTTCTCCCTTCTAGGCTCTTCTTTTCTGTAATTCACTCTCAAGAATATAGATCAAAAGCCTCATACGTAAAGAAGGGTTCTTTTGCTGCTTTCTCTTCCATTCAGATCAGCCATGGGAGGAGGCAATGGTCAGAAGGCCAAGATGGCACGTGAGAAGAACCTGGAGAAGCAAAAAGCCGCCGGCAAGGGTATTCTTCTATTTCTTCCTCTCTCGCTATTTCTCTCACTTTATTCGTGGGTTTCCTTCTTTCTTAAAGAAAAATAAAAAAAGCATAATTTTTTTTTTCCTTTTTTTTTCTTTAAAATCTTAGCCTCCTTTGATCTGTGCTGGGTTATCTTGATTTTCAACTGTTGCTTTGCAGGAAGCCAACTTGACTCTAACAAGAAGGCCATGACCATCCAGGTAGTCTCTTTGCATGTTTTGGGCTTCGATTTCTTATTCTTTTTCCCTATTCATCAAAAAAAAAAAAAAATCTTAATTCTTTTTTCCTGGTATTTATTATTTTAGTTTTTTTTTTTTTTTTTCTTTGGATCTGTTATATTAGTTATGTGACTTGTGGGTACTTTGACTTAATCTACCAAAAAGCAAAGGTTTTAGCAATATTCATTTTTATTTACCCGATTATAATTGGAGGAAATAGAAATACTCGTTTGCATCTAGATCGAAGTGTTTATGTGTTTGTGTTCTATGATCTATGATCGTGTTTAGTCTTTTGGGTCGGTAAAATGTTGGTTCTTTTTAGATTGTAAATAAACGTGTGTGAGGCTCTGTACTGTTTATTTGCCAATGATGTTAGGGTGGGGGGGTTGAAAATTAGTTTGCTATGGTTTGGTATTGGTAAAATTAAATATATGAAAGACAATCTAAAGTTAATGGAATTTGTTTCTGCTGGAGGGTCTAAACGATCTCAACGGTTTCATTGCACTGTACTGTCTTTACACTTTTTCTCTTCTATTTAATATGTAAGTTTGATAGTTTGTTTGCTAGTAATCACTCATCTTTAGGCTTTGATTGAGGAAATTTAGCCTTATCAACTTTACAAGTAAATGGTGTCTGTCTTCTTTGAGTCATTTAATCATCACTTTGGTGATGATTTTGATTTGGATATTCTTCAATGATGATATTGTCATTCGATTTATTTGTATTTCGTCATGCTATTTGGCTTGTATGATAGTTCTTTTTTTTTTTCTTTTTTTTTTTTTAATATGATCAATCTTAGGAGATGCTATATGTGCTTTATTGTGTTTCATGAAAGATGTGATTTCAGTGTATTCTTTAATACTATAATTTTTGCTTGGGTACTTACTAGAGAGAAAGACTAAGGAGCCTTTTTGAATACCATGGAATAAGGTCGGATCCTTTTTCACACTATTTCCGTGTGACTTAGTCTCTTTTAAAACAATTTCTTTACATATCTAAAATGGAAAGAGAAAAAAGTTTGATCCCTTTTATAGGAATCCCTTTGTCTAGGCTCAAGCATGGGTGAGGTTTCATCTTGCCAAAAGGCCAGAGGCATAGCTGAGAATCCAGGCAATATATGGCCTTTTAGCCTTTAGGCAATGATGATCGTAGCCTATGGTCTCCATTGGGCTGAGAGCCTCATGAACAGTGCATTGGACCCATTTCCACTGGCATGTTGTTATTATATCACAGGCAAGCTTTGCTATGCATGATGCAGTGTCAGCTGACATGGCACATATTTGATCCCATCATCTGGGGTTGTATAGCTTTAGTCTCGGTTACTGCTCACATGAAGGAACCTCTGTACATAAAAATAGATATAGCATATTTTGTGCTAATGGATCCATATGCCCCGCACTTGTGCACACACATCTGTTTGGGCTCACTCTCATTAGTAGTCTTAGGTCTGGTAGCCAAATGTTGATCTTTAGGGGATTTTAGGTTAGGTGATGTTCAGGTGTGCAATATGATAAATTTAATAGAATTGGTAAACGCACCCCCCCCCCCCTCCCCCCCCCCCTTAAAAAAAAAAAAAAAAACCTTTTCCCCATCCGTCTGTGTATGTGTGTGTGATGCAACATGACGTGCTTGTTTAACGGCAAGCTTATGAAATAGAACCTAGACCTAGACAAGAAGAAGCATTTGAACAATAAATTGAAATGGGGTTATTGAATTATGCAATATGAAATGTGGATGTTAATTGTGTTCAGTAAAACATAAAATTTGTTGAAGGTGCACTTGCATGTCAGTGCTGCAAATGAGTCTGATCTCAGATACTACCTGTCAATCCTTAATAAACGTGAAGGTGATAGTGTCGTATCTATATGAGTAGGGGGAAATGTAGGATTTTGAATCTTCATTCCTAATTTCACCTTTTGTTTCAAGTTTTGGAACTGCATTGGCATATGAGCTATCTGGGACTCATTTTTTGTTGCACATGACGACCATATTCTTTCATACAGAATTTCTGTAGTTTGAGGTTTGAGTTTCGGATTTCGGCATTCTTGAGTTCTTGTTGGATCCTTTGTCATTGTAGTTATTTTATATTCAAAAATTGAAATATGTTAGAGACAATTCATATCTTAACCTATGCACAAAGTTTGTGACTTGATTTTTGTTGCTGTCATCACCGGTGGTGTTGCCATGGGCGGATCGTGTGTACTACTAAATGCAGTGCAAGGTTTGCATGCAGACATTCATATGTACCACATCAGAGGTGAAGTGCAGGGAACACGCGGAAGCAAAGCACCCAAAGGCTGATCTTTTTACTTGTTTCCCACATCTTAAAAAATGACAATTAAACTGCAGATTCAGACTGTTTGTTGAATATTATCACTATTATGTATTTTGCTGCTCTGTGACCAACTTCTTCATTGAAGAAGCTAATATGTTCCAGATGACTTTGGCAATAAATTCTGCTAAGAAAATGATATTTAGCATCTGACTTTATGATTGAAGGCTGAAGCAAATTGTTGGTATTGTCAAGAAGTTTCCTTCAGATTTCTTAATGGTCTGAGTTATTTGATATATCTGATTCTCAGCAATAATGTTATACTAAATGATCCATAAGTTCTTGGCGTGATATCAAAATATCACTCAGAAAAATGACGGGAGAAGAAAAAAGTTTACAAATTCGAATTTGAGCAAGATCAAAATACGTGAATCACCCCAAAACCAGTAAAAGCTCCTCCTCCTTCCCTCTTCTTTTCCCTCCCTTTCTCCTCATTTTCTTTCCCTTTCTGTTCTTTTCTTTCCTTTTCTTTTTATCTCCAACTTGAAAGTCAAATACACCGTGCCTTCATTCTCTGCCACCCCTTTGTGCACGTCTAACGCTGCCATGGTGCACATGTGCTGCATGTGCCGCCACTATCACTAATATTTGGCTCATGCGTTTTTCTCAGTAGATCTCCATAGATGATACTGTCTTTTTGTCTTTGGAGTATGTCTGCCAAGCCTACTTCCTCGGGTACCTTCCTCACCGGACATTGCGGTGAAGCTACTCTTTGACGGCTTCTGGTTTGCCGGTACCTGTGCTCGTCTTTTGTGGTTGTCAACAGTGACAGAACTACATAAGGACCCACAATGGTCATGGCCCCTTCCCTTCCTCCGAAAACTACTATAGTTATAGTTAATGTGCCAAAAAAATTATGTTTGGCCCCTGGCACAAAATTAACTTAAGTCTTTAGCCCCATAAATAACTAAAAAAAATGAAGTATCCATATGATCAGTTTTCTATTTCTCAGCTCAAAGATCGTCATATAGTTTTTCTCAATCTAAATGATCTAAGGGTTTGTTTTTTTGGTGAGGTTGCAATTTTCCAGATAAAGCATGATTATGTTGACGATATGTTTATATTTTCTTAACAATGACTAGATACTAATTTTATTTTCTATTCATTAATTTAATCTTAAATCTTAATATATTTTTAATTAATGTTTTGGCCCTCCTCGATAAAAGTTTATGGTTTCGTCCCTGATTATCAAGTTTGCTTATTGCTGCAGTAGGTGTTGATTTATACAAATTTACCACTGGATTGCCTCTACAAATCTCATTTTAGACTGTCTCTTTCTTGGCTAGTGGGCCAAGCCATTTATTTGGCCAATTTTTTTGAGTAGATTTTATGTTTTCGTTGAAGCATGTCAAATATTCAAATTATTTTTATTAATTGTCTACGTGGAATTTATCATGACTAGTTTACCACTAAATAATTAAATTTATAGATCGATTATTTTTTTGTTATTTTAATTAGTTAGTAATTGACATGCATATGCTCATGAGTTATGCATATTTGTAAGATGGATGTTTGTCGATATGTTTTGATATATGTTTTGTTTTTGTCTTAAAAAGTGTTCTCATGTGATATACATGTGAAAAATATTTTTATTTTTTTATAAATTTTTTGTGTTCGAATTATTTGTTTTGAGAAATATTAAACAAACTGAGAGCCATTGCACGCCAAGCATTTTTCTTATTATAAATGATTATATGAAGAACTTGTGGGGATAAATCCATTTTCTATCGTTGAATTAAAAAAAGAAAAATTCAAAGAAAGAAAGAAATGGGTTGCCTCCATGTCCAATCTAATTATGGTCGCCGCCAATGTTGAGGTCAAACTTTGAATATTCTTCACAAAAGATTTCCATATTACAATTAACTAATACATGTGATGTGGATTCTTGCACTTTACCTAAAATGCCCCCCACTCCCACGCTGCCTTTCTTTGACAATTACTACAAATAATTTTGCACACATCTTTCTTCATCACTTTCATCTTTCTTCCTCTTGTGCTTAGTGGAATCAAAATCATGTGGAATTCACCCCAATTTTGCCTACAAATTTGTGTTAATAGAATTAATGGCTTATTCTCACCAACAGTATCACCTTATAATCAAAAGTCTATATATATATATATATATATATATATATATATATATACAAAGCAAAATGTTACAGTGTTTAATTAAACATGTGATACAACATATATCACATAACTCCTTTAATAAATAAATCATGTTGAGTTGACACAAATACAATTTATTTTGACATTGCAGATAAAGCAGTGTCATATGAATTTGATCTCTTAAATACTCGTGTCCGGCTAACTCCATCTTTTTTCATCTAGCCCCTTTTATACCAAACTTTAACTTTCTATTATTAAGAAGGGGAAACTTTAGTTTAGCCTCTTGAACTTTCATGCGATTTAATAAACTCTCTCAAAACTTTTAAATCTTTTAATTTTGACCCCTGAACTTTCAATTGCTCTCAATGTGGACCCTTCTATCAATTTTAGCCGTTAAAAATATCAAAAAAGATCAGAATATCCCTGATTTTAAAAAATAAAAAATAAAAAAAGTTTTGGAATTAAGGGTAAAGTTGAAATTTTATACAAAAGTCAGGGGTATAAACGTCATGTAATGTTTAAAATCTGACGGATGGGTTTACATTTAGAGCAATTGAAAGTTCAGAGATCCAAAGTGAGAGATTTAAAAGTTTGAGAAGTTTATCAAATCGCATGAAAGTTTAAAGGGCTAAACTAAAATTTTTTATTTATTTTATTTTATAAAATTTGTGAGCAATTCTAAGAAATAATTCAATCCGCTAAAAAAAAAAAAAGGCCTTAAAAGAACAAAAGAATTGTTGGAATCCCCTTTTCCCTCTCTTTTATTGGTCATATTTATTAAAAAAAGGTTGAAGAAAAAAGAAATCATTGCGGTTGGTAAAATACACTCATTTCCAAAGAACTTTCCCATGAAAGAGTAGTCCTAACAACAAGCAAAAGGTTTCCAGTTTCCAGTTTGCAGTCCAGCGGTTCCCCAAAAAAAGTCGTAGCAGTTTTCCACATGTGGGCCGGGGTAGCCCACGCCCACGCCAACGCGGCAGCGTGCTACTCACTCACGACCGACGCGTGACTTTCGCCTCCACTTCTTCCTATTGGCCTGCACTGCACCCTCTGAAACACAAACATCATATGCATTTGACTTGACTCCCCACAAACTCAAAGAAAGCACTTCACAAACACAAACAAAAACAAGAACACATATTTTGTTTCTTCACAAGCATTCCCACAAACACATAACCCTCTCTCTTTCTGTGTCTGAAATGGCTCCTCTTCCCCTTTTCTCTCTCCTTTTTACCTTTCTTCTCTCTCTCACGCCCACCTTCTCAACCAACTCTGAAGGTGCTTTTAATCCCCTTTTAACACTTTTTTCTTCCTTTTTAGGGTTTTAAGCTTCCTTCTTGATTCCTGTTTGGTTGCTTGGAAACCCCAGGAAAAAAATAGAAGAAAAATCCTTTGAAATCTTCAGCTGGGTTTCCCAGTTGAAATCTATGCTGAGCTTCAAATTTCAATTTTTCTATTATTTTTTCTTGGGTTGTGTTTCATAGTTTGATTTTTATTAACCCTTTCTGTTGCTTTTGGTTCAGGAAATGCTTTGCATGCTTTGAGAAGCAGGCTTTCTGACCCCACCAACGTGTTGCAGAGCTGGGACCCAACGCTGGTTAATCCCTGCACCTGGTTTCATGTCACCTGTGACTCCAACAATCATGTGATTCGCCTGTAAGATTCCCTCTTTTTAACTTAATATTGAGTTCTACAAATTATTTATTTACATGTTTTTGGGGGTCTTTATTTCTTTTCTTGTGATTTTTCTTGATTTAATGTTTTGTGCTTCATGCCTGCAATTAATTTCGTTTGCTTTGAATTTCAGGGATTTGGGCAATTCTAATATCTCTGGGAGTTTAGGTTCTGAACTTGGCGAGCTCAAGCATCTGCAGTACTTGTATTGCTCTTTAATTTCTCTCATAGTTTACACAATTTGTTTTAAATTTTCCGTTTCTGCTGTGTTTGGTCACTGAGAAAAACTAAGAAAAACAGAAGAAATTCATTTTTTTTTTAGAAATTCTGGTTCCAACTTCACTGATTAGTTTAAGATTGTTGGAATCAGATTAGCAAAAAGAACATATTTAGAATATCATACCAATTTTTCCTTGGCTTAATATAATTATGAAGTGATTGACTAATTGGGTGTGAAATTCTTTAATGGGTTGCAGGGAGCTTTATAGGAATGACATAACAGGGAAAATCCCAAAAGAGCTGGGTAATTTGAAAAACCTTGTTAGCATGGATTTGTATGAAAACAGATTTGAAGGAGAAATCCCAAAATCTTTGGCCAAATTGAAGTCAATCAGATTTCTGTAAGTATTATTAGTATCTTCTCATTGACTAGATGGAAGATTTTGAACTTCCCCAATTTACATTTGGTGTGGAATTTTGCATTTGATGTGGTCCAATCTATGATGCAGACGGCTAAACAACAACAAGCTAACAGGATCAATCCCAAGGGAACTCACCCGCCTTTCTAACCTCAAAGTTTTGTAAGTTTGATTCTGGAGAAAGATTGAAGAAAATAGTTTATTTTCATTCTTGAAGATTTGTTTCTGATTGTATTGTAAACTTGCAGTGATGTCTCGAACAATGACCTCTGTGGAACAATTCCGGTCGACGGTCCTTTCGCGACCTTCCCAATGGAAAGGTACCTGCCATCACTCCCTTTCTTTGGCCCTGTCAGTTATATTTACCAAATTTGGAACCAATTATAGACTTTGCAAAAGAAATTTGAAAATTTTATGCATCCCAACAATCTCTACTTTCTTTTGCTGTCATTTGAAGTTTTACCAGTTTTACTCAACAGAAGATCATGCAAGAAATATTACTGGCAAAAGCATGTCATAGTCCAGAATCTAAAGTTGGATACACATTAATCTTCTGTGAATGATTCTTTTAACTGTGTTTGCCTCCTGGTATTGTTACAGTTTTGAGCACAACAGACTCAGCGGCCCGGAGCTGCAAGGACTGGTGCCGTATGACTTCGGATGCTGAAGCAAGCTAGCACTCGCGATCCTCTGAAGAACGTAATTCTAGAACTTTATTGTATTATGAAGTAGCTGCATACAATGCTTTACTATATCATGTATTTGAGAACGGCACACAGTTAATGTGTTGGTTGAAGAGTAATGAAAGCAAGCAAATAAGATGATTGTGCAATTGAAAGACTCAACAGAAACACAAGGAACAATCTTCTTCTGAGGCATTAGAAAATAAACATGATTTTCTCAGGCATGGGTCTTTGGTTTCTAACATAGATGAAAAGAGCAATGATTAAGAGTTTGTTTGAGATTGTATTTGAAAAATAAAGTTTTTAAGTCAAAAAATGATTTTTGGCAAAAGCTTCATTTTTAAGCTTTTGCTAAAAGTGTGTTTTTTTTATCATTTTTAGGTTTTTTGGATCCTTAAAAGCACTTTTAATTTTTTTACTAAATAAGTATATATATTTTTTTTAAATAGACTTTTTGAGTGTTAAAAGTACTTTTATACCCTTCAAACGTAATTTCAAACAAGTCTTAGCTATTTTTGTAGCTATGATCAAGCAGGTTTTGATGAAGAAACTGAAATTAGTGGCAGCTAGGTTGCCTTTTTTCTTGTGATTCTTTACTGTCTTTGATCCTTTTTGCTGAAGTAGGAATGGAGATGTGGCTTGCCTGAGCACCTAATGATGTGCCCAATCCTCTATTATGCTTCTGAGCCATAAAGTTGCCATTTTGCTAAAACACCATCTAACCCAATTGCTGCCAGAGCAGCAATATTTGCTTTTGTGCGTTCCAGATCATCTTCCACCCTTATAGCCCATTATAGCCATGTCAAAACAACACTAATAGCTAGTATAATTTATTCTAACTAGATTCCTTAACAGTTCTTTCAGAAATTGGATTGCCTCTATATATTTCTGACCAGATTGAAACTAACGTGCTTCCTTGATAAGCATCAACATAAATAAACGTAAGATATGTCTCTCTCTCTCTCTCTCTCTCTCTCTCTCTCTCTATATATATATATATATATATATATGAATTAAAATGAGCTGGTTGGATCATAATGCCCATATTTTTCTCACTTCTATGAATTTGCAAAGCTTTACTTCTTCAGTCTGTTCCTTCTCCCAATCCTCATCGAGTTTCAAATTCATCACTGAGATCTGATGCTGAATATCTGGAGTAACAACAGTCTGGTGCTTTGTCTTTTCAAAATCAATCCTCTACAGAAGATGGAGTGAGAATCAAGTAAGAAACATCATACTTCCTATCAATCCCTGCATTCTTGCCTCCACTGCCTGAAGATTCAATTTCAAAGAAACTCAGCAGACATGACAGCTTGAGGAGCAACAAACTATAAAAGCTAAGAGTCACACCAATGACAAGAAACACTCCACGTCTTTGCTTACTCTTTCAAGTCCACATTTGGAAACTGTCAGACAGTAAAAACAAACTCTTTCTTCTCAAAATTCAAGAGTTATCTCGAGGAGAGAATAGCAAGGTTTTTACTGATTCGTGCCAATTTTTTTCTGCAGAAGAGGCAACTTCTGCAAAATCAGCTTATTCTCTTCTTTTAATTGTGCAACCTTTCTTGGTGTTTTTACGCCTTGACTTTCCACCTTGCTTTGAGAAAACTGCTGCTTTTCCTCTTCCTGATTGAAATCAGCTTGATTTAGCTAATGGCTATTGAACTTCCTGGAACAAAGATTGATTTCTTGTAAATAAACAGCTAGAAACTGAAGTTACATAATCACATATAAAACTGGACTTTAAGTAAGGTGTACATAAGAGAAAAATATAGAAGAATGATTACTAAAGGAGAAAATACATTTGCATACAAATCTTTCGGAATGCTTCATAAGTAAAAAGATTCTCCGAAAAATAAATAATAGATAAATAGAGTTTCTTGGTGTCATTCTCTTTCTTGTCAGAAAAAAGGAAACATTCATCGCCCCCATGAGTATCTTTATAGACCACACATTCTATGTAAGTTACTCATTCTTCCAATGTGGGACTGAAGCATTAAAAATTTACAATCAGTCCTAGCCATTCTGATAGACACGAACCAAGTAGCAAATGAATTAAGCCCTATTGATTCGACCAACTCCTCTAAACCAATGATGCTCATAAGTCGTAATCGTACCAGTATTTCACAACGATAAACGGCTTAGCAACATCGATTGCAATAACTAAACAAAGTATATATTCAAAAATCACAAATTCTTTTGCATGTATAATGAATTTAACAATGCAACATTCAAAAATATCAGAGGGTTGTGGAACTACGAATTGTGCAAATGAACAAGGTCATGGAAATTATCGACCTTGGTTTCTTGGAGTTGGAGGAGTTACTTGATTTGAAATTTTGAATGCTTCAATCACAGAAAATTAGGGCAAAAGAAGGTTCATGGGACAAAGAGTTTTTTCTGAATTGCGCCCCTGAAATTCAAAATGCGTTGTGGCCCCAACTAGATGACGAATGGGATTGTGGCTATCACAGTAAAGTGCGTGAGGGAGTGGGTAGCGCGTGAGGAAATCAAAGGTCTCTTCTCTGATTTATTTATTTTATGATGGGTTACATGGGTTATTTTTATGTGGAATTAAAATCATACGAGCTACGTTCAGGCGATCGGAATCAGAATATCAAGTTGACTGAATGGGGAAGGGTGAGTTTAAGTACGGTTATCATGGGAGTCACAAGATTGGTATGGTTACTCAAGATGATGAATGAGTTGGTGCTGGAAGCAATGGGGAAAGATGCATGCAGAGATCATCGAATGGGCGATTCAGTCATGTTTTTGCAGAAAAGGATGAACAAGTATGGGAAATTCATGGAGATAACTAAATATGGATGTGGAGGGAGACTCAGTTTCGTTGTAATACCGGAGGGGTGCAAAGGTCAGGGTTGGAAGCATTATATCTCGCAAATTGGGCGGCTTTTGAAACATCTGAATCACGTGAGGGATGCAAATGTGACGAAGATTGTTACGCTAGTACAGACACGAGTAGTGGTTCTTGGGCGGACGTTTCCCAATGTGGTGGAAGGGAAGAAACCGTTAGTCCAGACGAGTGGGGTGCATAAGGTGAAGCCACCGGTGAAGGTACAACCTGGGGGATCGTATGTAAAGGAGGTGGTAGGTTCGCTAGATTTCATGGCCGACGATGGAACCAAAGCAGCCGGTGAGGGGACTTCAAAACTTGCTATGGAAGGTGCACAGTCCACGGCGATCATGTCCGGGGATCATGCCATGCAACAAATGAAGATTCTGGAGCCTCAATCTAAGGAAGATTTTATGCGTGGTTTAAAGGAGATTTTTATTTCCTTTCAAAAGGAAATAGCCAGCTATTTGTATAAGTTGGAGATGGGCTAGGGGAATAAGGGGAAGGAGGATGGGCCAGGCCACTTTCAGCCCAATCAAATGATGGACCTAGTTGATCGTGTGGATTTTATAAGTGAGAAGGGTGGGGCTATAAGTCAAGTGGGCCCAGTAAAGAAGCATGATACAATTCTTCGGATCCAGGAGGGGTCTAGTGATAGTGGGCCTTCTTACAGGTAGTCAATCAAATATTACAAGAAAACATATTATCGAAGGAAGCTCGAGACAGGGGCAAGATGGCGAGTGAAGCAGAGGGTGCAACTTGACCAACTGGTGACTGAGAAATCACTGGAGACCAACCGGAGCAGTGAGCTGGGGATTTTCCCAAGGGCAGATAGATTGATTGAGCCAATCAAAGCCGCACATGCCATGGGAAACGACAATAGGAAAGTTCTGGTGAATACAGAGCGGGTGCGCCTTGGCCAACCGGTGACTGATAAATCATAAGAGACCAACCAGAGAAGTGTGCCGAAGATTTTCCCAGGGGCAGATAGATCGATTGAGCAAGACAAAGCTGCACATGCCATGGGAAACGACGATAGGGAAGTTTCGATGGGTACAGAGCGGGTACGTCTTGGCCAGTCAGGGACTGAGAAATCACCGAAGGCCAATCGGAGCTGTGCACCAGAGTTTTTCCCAGGGGCAAACAGATCAACTAAGCTAGACAAAGCCGCACATGCCATGGGAAACGACGATAGGGAAGTTTCGATGAGTACTAACCTTCTGGTAGGTAGCTCGGAGGTGGCTTTGGTGACAAATATGGGTGGGTTCAGCATAGAAGGGGTCGAAACAGAGCAAGAAAAAGCTGCACAGGTCGGAGAAGTGGTTCTGACTAGGTTGGTCATAGAAGATTCAGTCAAAGCCGTACAGGCCACTGGGAAAACGCAGAAGCACAAGAATGGAGATCCGTGGACTATAGAGATCGCTAATGGTAGATCGGAGATGGAGGAAAAGTTAGGATTAGGCCGAATAGAGACAGAGTTGGACGACAAGCAGTTTGGGCAAGAAATTGCGAGGAAGGTTGCGCAGGGGAGCAATGCACCAAACTGGGCACTGACGGCAATTGGGGTAGGGGTTGTTCTGTGATGCAACCAGGCAGTGAGGATAAGAGGGAAAAGCTGACAAGGGTAGCTCTGGAGCCTACAAGACGTTGGTGGACCCCAATGGACAGTGAGCCAATTTTTTTTTATCACGGTCAGTGTTTTTCGCTAAAGGGGAAAACATCCGGCAAGATGATGAAATGGATGCAAACAGGGGGAGCTTTTGTGTGACAAGGCAGCAAACAGATGATGTGTGTGTCCCTAGTATGAAATTAATACATTTTGAAGATGCAAAAGTGGTGGATTGTGAGCTTTTGGTAGTACAAATGGGGGACATGATGAGGGGCGAGGAGTTGAATAAGAAAAAGGCTTGTGAATGGGTCATGGAAAGAGTGAAAGGTTTTTGCCATGTTGTCGGATTGTCACTTGAAGGGCATGAGGAAGAGATGATGGCGATGTTTAAAGCTATTGAAGTTGATCGAAAGAACAAAACAAGTCCTCATGTGGTTGACATAGTAGTGGAACCTACAACAACAAGTTCCAAAGGTAAACGAGAGTTACAACGTTTGTTATATTCTATTAATTATGATAAAAAGAAAGGAATTGCAACCAAGGTCAATGGAAAAGGGCGGGGCTCAACAGTGGTTTAATGAAGCCGAAAATTTTATCTTGGAATGTAAGGGGGTTGAACTTGGAAGAAAAATGAATGAAGATTAAGGGTCTCATAGGGGAATGGAAAGCAGATATTGCGTGCTTACAAGAGACTAAATTGCAACATGTAATTAGGGAGATAGCCAGGAGCATGTGGGGTTGTGCACATATGGATTGGTGCTATTTAGGGTCTCAAGGAGCTTCCAAAGGTATTTTGCTTATGTGGGATAAAAGGGTGGTGAAAAAGTTGGAGGTTTGTGTGGGGGGTTATATCATTGCATGTTCTTTTCAAAGTGTTAGTGATAACTTCGAATGGGCTTTCGCAGGTGTGTATAGTCCCAATGATGATAATGATTGGCAACTATTGTGAGATGAATTGGTGGGCATCATGAGTTTGTGGGAAGTGTCTTAGTGCATTGGTGGAGACTTTAACGCCATTAGATATCCAAATGAAACAGTAGGTGCTGCTAGGTCTTCTAGTCTTATGGGGGAATTCTCTAGCTTCATTTTTTATCAAGGCCTAATGGACATCCCTTTGGTGGGTGGACAATATACTTGGTCAAATAATCATTGCTGGTCTAGGCTTGACATATTTCTTTTATCTCCTAGATAGGAAGAAAGATTTCCTGATGTGGTTCAGAGACAACTACCTTGTCTATTGTCGGATCACTCTCCTATTTTGCTTGACTGTGGAGAAAGGAAGAGAAGATGAGGATACTTCAAGTTTGAGAATATGTTGTCGAAATTTGAGGGGTTTGTGGATCAGGTGAAAACCTGGTGGCAATTGTATTAATTTAATAGGAGTCCCAGCTATGTGCTATCATACAAATTGAAAGCTTTGAAAGGTGACTTGCGACGATGGAATAATGAAGTATTTAGGCATGTCGGTAAACGGAAGAAGGTGTTATTGGATGGTATAAGGGAGCTTGACATCTGTGAGGAAGGTCGAGGGTTGAACGAGGAGGAAAGGAGGCGCAAAGATGAGTTATCTTCGGAGTTGGAGAGATTGTTATTGTGTGAGGAGATAAGTAGGCGTCAAAAATCTCGGGCTCTATGGTTAAGGGAGGGAGACAAGAATACCAAATTCTTTCACAGAGTGGCAAAATCAAACAAGAGAAACAATGTCATTGAGTCTTTAATTATCGATGGGTCTTTGTCGTCGGAAGCCGCTGATATCAAGGCGCACATTGTTCAGTTCTATACACAATTGTTCACTGAAAGTTGTAGTCAGAGGCCTATACCAGATGGTTTATCGTTTCAATCTATTGGAAGTAAGGAATGTTTGTGGTTAGAAAGGAATTTTGAAGAAAGTGAGGTGCTAGAGGTGGTAAAGGAGTTATAAGGAGACAAATCCTAGGCCCCAATGGTTTCTCATTGGGTTTTGTGCAAACATGTTGGGAAGTAATTAAAGAATATGTAATGGCTATTTTCAGAGATTTCCACAACAATGGGAGGTTTCAAAAAAGTCTTAATGCAACATTTATAACACTTATTCCAAAAAAAGCAGGGGCGGAGGAGTTAGGACTTTCGACCTATTCGTTTGGTGGGCATTGTGTATAAATTGATTTCCAAAGTGCTAGCAAATCAACTGAAAAATGTGTTAGAGAAGATAATATCAAAGTCTCAAAATGCGTATATCAAGGGGAGACAGATTCTAGATTCGGTTCTGATAGCTAATGAATATATTGATGGCCGGCTTAGATCTAGTGAACCCGGTTTGTTATGCAAATTGGACTTAGAGATGGCGTATGATCAAGTGAATTGGGAGTTTTTGCTATTCATATTGCAATGAAGTGGGTTTGGGGAGAAATCGAAGAATTGGATAGCGTTCTATATTTTCACAGTTCAATATTCAGTTTTGATTAATGGAGGGGAAAATTACACTTTACCCCCCCAAAGTTTGGGGTCATTTTCAATTCGACCTCTTATGTTTCAATTTTTTCAATCCACCCCCCAAACTTGCCAAACTTTTGCAATTCGGCCATTCCGTTAGTTAAAGTTGCTTTGACTGACGGAACAGTGATCACGTGCGATGCACATGATCACTTCTAGCCTGTTTCTACCCAAAATGCCCCCCCTGAGGCACTTCTCGAGAAAATCTCGTATCGGTGAAGATGCTTGTAAAAATGGAGGTGTTCCTAGCGGCCAAGGAAGTCACGTGGATGGGTTTGGTAGAACTGCATGTGAAGTAGATGGCCTAATTCTTGGTGGTGGTGAAGAAATTCAAAATGCGTATGGTGAGGGTCTTGATGATGGTAAAGCTGTTCAGCTTTGGAACAGTGGAAATGGTTATCCGAACAGTAACGGTCAAGGAATTCAGGCGGGTGGTTCAATCGAGAGTGCTTTTAAAAATGATTGTCTAGGTTTTGATAGTGAAGGATTTCAAGACTTCTTTAGTAAAGTTAATGATCAAAACTGTAATACCCCGAAATTTATACCTAGAATAAAGGTGATCTTAATATCAAGGATAAGAAGGATTTGCAATTTTATTAAGAGTTAGGTGAATAGAGTTAATGTGAAAGATGATGGAAAATTGCTAGTTATAATTTTAGTGGGTTATTGAAAGAAAAGTCACATTGTTTTGGACTCCGAAAATTCAATGAGTGACCTTAAATAAAACTGTTTTAAGTTCTTATAGAATGATGAGAAATGAAGATTTTAAAAGTGATTTCATGATTTTTGGATGCCTGTAGAAGGAGTTATGATTTTTAGAAGATGCAAGTATCAAAACAGGAATTTCAGTCAAACAGAGGCACCGAATTTCGTGGGACTTTTGAGGTACCAAAAAGTTATGGGTTACTATGATTTTTGGATATGTTGTGCATCTTTGAATGAGGAAAATTTCAAGCCAAAGTTTGTGTCATTTGGAGTTAAATTGAAAGAGTTATGATTTTTCCAAATTTAATAGGTCAAGCTGCAGAATAGTTGAAATACCTGTGATTTGGGAAATTAATTGGATGGGTTAATAATATCTGTAAGCCACGATTTTTTTGGTGTATGTTAGTCAAAAGGTTTAGGTTTATTGAGGATTAATTGTAGATTTTTTATGATCAGTTTTAATGTAAATGCTTGAGGAGTTTGTTTGACAAGTCATCAAAGCTCAAGATGACACATGCCTTACATGATAAGTTGCATGGAGACCAACTTTAGTTACTTTGTTGACACCTATAGCTACAGGTGTTATACAGCATGTCTGTATCGTTTCCTTGGTTGACACTTAAAGTAACATGTGCTTCTATGGCTTTCTTGGTGGACACTTGGTGGACACTTGTCTTGTGGTTAAGAAGGAATTGGATGCATGTGGGACAAACATGTGGCAAGCTCTCAAGGGAAAATGTCCCACATACGGTGGGTATCTAAGGAGAGCAAACCCTCTCAATTGCTCACAGCTCAAGTGAGCGTGAGATGAGGGAGAGAACCGGAAGAAGAGAAGAAAGAAAGAGGAAGAAAAGAAAGGAAAGAGAGGAGAAAGAGAAAAGAAAAGAGAGGAAAGAGAGAAGAAAGAAAGAGGAAGAAGAGAAAGAAAGAGGAGGAAGAAGGAAAATAAAATAAAATAAAAAATATGAGAATTCTCTAAGGTAATATTTTCATATCTTTTATAGTATTTTTAGTATGTAGCTAAATTCTTAATATTAAGTTGATGCTTATTGGGTTTAGATGCTAGTACGTCTTATGATAATTAGAGTAATTGTTGTAAATGTTTCTAAGCTTTTGATATTGGGAGTAAGTTACTAAATTAAATGACTTAGGAAGATAGCGATATTATGGCTAGATAGACTTCTTAAGCTGTTAATTGTAGTCGGATGATTTTAAAGTAATAAGAATGTTATAACCTTGGTATTTTAGTGTAAAACAATTGGTTAAATTAAGGCCTTAGTGGAGTTGATTATTAGAATTCTATGTGAGGCATATAAATCAAGCATGGTAGGGTTGATGTCACTATAATGTTTTTGGCTAAGGATAGACGATGGTAGGATAAAGATTAGAGTTAAGATCCTTAACATCTAAAGTGATGCATGATTGAGACTTGAAAACGAATTAATGACTAAGGTAATTTTTACCTCCGTTGTAGGAATTGTGAGTTGGATGCAGATTCAAAATAAGGGCATGCAATGCCAGGTAAGGGGACACAACACCAAAAAACCCAACAAATTTTTATTATAAATCTTTTGAAAAATGTTGGGGATTTTATGAAGAATCCACTTACATGATTTTCAATTGCACTTCCTTCCATATTTTAATGACAAGTTTTATTTATTCATATGTCATTGTTTAAGAATTTTGATACAGTTACCATATTTCATGATTTATACATGACTGCAATTATGAATGAAAATAGTTCTCAAAGTTCATGGCACGGATGAGTTTACAGATCATATAAAATGTTATATGTGCATTCATGGCACAGTTTACAGTTACAGATGAGTTTACAGATCATATGAAATGTTATATGTGCATTCATGATTAAAAATGTTTAACCCGAGACACGATTATAGTGACGATCGGTACCATATAGGGTAGCATGGCAAGCACACCGAAGGACGGTTACGAGAAGGTGTGTGCTACCGGCCAGGTGGCCTTCACCTAGGGAAGTTCCCAACCTGGTAGCTCTCCCCTGTGACGACAGGATGAGCATATAGGTCCTTCGGGACACGCCAACGTGCGCTGCTCACGGTAAAATTGTGGCGTCGGGTCAAAGGGTAAAACAATAATTTTAAAAGAAAAGCAAAATGAAGTGTTTGCATATCTCATAACTTACTTGCGATTCTTGTATTAATTGTCAATTACTCATTTTGCAACTATCATGCTTATTTTGTTAATTATGTTATTCTGCCTAAATTGTTATTGTGCATAACTGAGATTCTGACATAGAAATATGTATAGCATGTTTTATAGTATCTTGGTTTTGTGGCTACTTACTGAGTTGTCGAACTCACCCCTTCTCCCTATACATCTTTTTCAGATGGCTCTATATGTATATCGTAATATTGAAGACATGGGTACCAGTGGGCCTCTTAGTTGTTAAAAAAAATCCTATCGCTGCTTTATGGTCTAGCAGGAGCAGTAGCAGTAGAAGTGTCTGGGACTTCAATCTATAGACGGCTTGGGCTAAGCATAGACGGTGTAATTTTATTGCTTATTGAATACTAGCACATTATGTGTTTGTGATTTTATAAATGAAAAAATTGCAGTACTCTGGTAACGTTATGATCTTATATTAGGAGAATTATTTTTTATTTTGTTTAAATATGAATATGTTACAATTGCTCCCAATCGCTCTACCTCTAGAACTTAGGGCGTTACAAAAACCTTGTTGATGTAAGAATTCAAGCCCTTTCTGGTGAAGGTAGTGTTGGAAATAGTGGTATGAGTTTTGGTGGCGAAGGCATCCAATTTTGGTTCGGGGAAGTTGCGCAAACAAATCTTGATGGTAAAGGAGTCCAGGGTCATTTTGGTGATAATATTAATGTATGTGGAAATGGAGGCAAAACTCTTGGAGTTGAAGCTATTCAATGTGAGTCTGGTGAACAAAAGGCTGGTGAACATATCCTTTGTTGCAGGTGTAAAGGCTGGTGGGGGCATTTTGGGGAAGAAAGCTACAAAAGTGATCACGTGAGGTGCACGTGATCACTGTTCCGTTAGTCAAAGCGGTTTTGACTGACAGAATGGCCGAATTGCAAGACTTTGGCAAATTTGGGGTGGTGAATTGCAAAAATTGAAACATTAGAGGTCGAATTAAAAAAGCCCCAAACTTGGGGGGGGGGGGGGTAAAGTGTAATTTTTCCTAAATGGAGAACCCTCAGGTTTTTTTAGTAGCTCTCGGGGTATAAGACAAGGGGATCCACTATCTCTTTTTCTGTTTGTTATTGTGATAGAGGCGCTAAGTAGAATGATGCAGGCTACTAAAGCTAGTGGTCTTGTGGCTGGTTTTTCAGTGGGATCAAGGAACAATCCTGGTCTCAGTGTCTCACATTTGCTGTTTGCTGATGACACATTGATTCTTTGTGGGGCCGATGAGGAACATCTAAAAAATCTGCGGTGTCTTTTTCTGTGTTTTGAAGCGGTCTCGGGGATAAAAATTAACTTGTCAAAGTCTGAGATTGTTCCAATTGGTGAGGTAGAGGATATTGATAGGCTGGCTAACATTTTTGGGTGTAGGGTGGCAGGATTACCTATGAAGTATTTAGGTCTTCCTTTGGGGGCGCCTTATAGGTCTACCACCATTTGGAATGATATTATTGAGAAGATGGGAAGGAAATTGGTAGGTTGGAAGAAAATGTATCTATAACACTTATCAAAAGTACTTTGTCCAACCTCCATACGTATTTCTTGTCTTTATTTCCTATTCTTGTGAGTGTGGCGAATAGATTGGAGAAGCTACAAAGAGACTTCCTGTGGGGTGGTCTAAATGAGGAGCACAAGTTCCATCTAGTGAATGGGCTCAAATTTGTTCTCCCATGCAAGATGGTGGTTTAGGAATTCGAAACTTGCGCACTTTCAATCTCGCTTTATTGGGTAAATGATTATGGCAATATGTAACGGAAAGGGAAACGTATTGGAGGTTGGTAGTAGAAGTTAAGTATGGGTGTATGAACGGTTGATAGTGTACCAAGGTGGTGGAGGTCCCTTATGGAGTTGGGGTGTGGAAACATATTTGGAGAGGGTGGGACATTTTCTCGAAATTTATTACCTTTGGAGTAGGAGATGGCTCCCACATTAAATTTTGGCACCATATTTGGTGTGGGGATCAATCCTTAAAGGAAGCATTTCCTGCATTATTTCGAATTGCGAGTAATAAAGAGGCATGGGTTAGGGATCATATGCAACTGGTCAATGGTGTTATACAGTGTAATGTTCCTTTTTCACGGGTGATACAGGATTGGAGGTAGAGGGGCCTTTTTTGGGAAGTTATATGCTTTCCGTAATCACATGGGGTGTCGGATTGCATGCGGTGGACTCCTTCTAAACGGCATATCTTTGAGGTCAGGTCTTTTTTCCGTAAGCTCTCTTCATTGGGGACATCCTTTTTTCCCGTGGAGGAGTATATGGAAAGTAAAAGTTCCATTGAGAGTTAGTTTCTTTGTGTGGACGACGACTTTTGGAAAGATTTTGACCTTGGATAATTTGCATAAAAGAGGTATCATTATGGTGGGATAGTGTTGTATGTGCAAGCACAGTGGCGAGTCTGTAAACCATCTTCTCCTTTAATGTGAAGTGGCCCGAGCTTTATGGAGTCTGGTTTTCTCTCTTTTTGTTGTTACTTGGGTCATGCCTAGAGGAGCGGTAGATTTGTTAGCTTGTTGGCGCGATCAGCAAGACAATATTTCAGCTAAGAAGGTGTGGCGAATTGCACCATTGTGCGTCATGTGGATTATTTGGCGAGAGCGAAATGGAAGATGTTTTGAAGATCAAGAAAGGTTAGTGGAAGAGCTCAAAAAGTTGTTTATTCAAACTCTATTCCATTAGGCCGACGCTTTTAGTGTGCTTCAATTTTCTACTGTCTCAATTTTTATCTTTATGTTCTTCTTTCTGCCTTTAGTGGGGCCATTTTTTGTATACTTCCTGTGTACTAGGGTTGCTCCTCTATGCGCTTTTCAATGAATCACTTATTTATAAAAAATAAAAAAAATAAAAAAAATTCAAAATGCTTTGGGCTCCCATATACATATATATATATAGGGACGATATTTGTATACGGTGTATGGTCTTTGTTAAGGGTCTGTTTGGCGCGCGGGTTTGATTTGACTCGGTCTTGGATTAGGATTGCCTTGTTATTAAGCTAACCATGTTTTATTCCAAAACAAGTTAAGAATTTATTTGTTTGGATGCATCATTAGAGGTGATCAAGTCTTTCTTGCTTATTTTAGCATGCCATTAGTCAAGTAGATCTATTGAGAATTTCGTTCATTTGATTTTGAATAGAGATTTTTAGCAATTTTATTATTTCAATTGCTAACAATATAGATAGTAAATATAAGAGAGCTCTTATAAAGTATGCACGTTTGAACAAATGATCGTGCAACTCAAAACTTTTCCAGACATATGGACTCATGTGAACAGTCTCATATTTGCTAACTGAATTATTAACATTTCAAACAACAAATTAATGGAGATTCAAATCTTCCGACTTTTGCGTTGAAACCTTTAATTTTCTATTGTGTTCATGTATGGTTCATGAGTCGTGTTAAGTTTTGTTGGACTTTGAAGAAAAATAGATTGGGTTAGTGAGAAAGAGCACTACTATTTGTCTTTCTAATGTCATTCTCCTATCTATCATTAAATTTGTAGGACTCTCACACAATCATCCACGTGGATTCTACAAATTTAATAACCGGAAAAAAAATGATAGGCTAATGACATTTATATTTCTCTAAGAAGAATTTTAGAAAACGATGAAACTAAAATATAAAGTTGAAATTAAAAAATGTGAAAATCAGTGCAAATACTAGTTTCCATTTAGGGAAAATGTAATTTCATGATAACTCTAACATATTGTGTATAAATTAATAATTGTATGGAGTATACGGACCCAATTGAAATAACATTTTCTCTCCTACCATTTAGGTATTTAGAGTCACGAAACATGTAGAAAAAGTGCACGTGGCGTGAAAAGGAAGGTCCTGCCAAACACGTGTAAAGAATGCGACGCTGGAGCTGAACTCTTGGGCAATATTTGATGTCATTGGCCCATTGGGCATGGGGAGGCAACTCGCCAAGCCGGCCAAGGACTTTCAAAAATGGACGCCACGTACGAGACGCTACGTGTACTCGTACTCGCTGCATTACCAAAAATAAAATACTCGCTTGCTGCTGCTTCCACGTGTTTCCTTCTTTTTCTTTTACTTATCATTTTTCATTTCCTCTACATGAGTATAATATGGAATAAGATCCGCCGACGGCAGTATATCCATCTTTCTGTTCATAAGCCTTTTTTCTAGGTCAGATTAATAGAAAAATGTTTGAAATACTATAGCTTTTACTCCAACGTCACTACAACAATTTACATTTTATTAAAAAAGTATGTGTTCCTTTACATTTTAGTAGTTACTAGCTAGTGAGATAAATGTCATGTGAATTTTTACGATAATTTTTTAAATATGGTAAAAGCCATGTAGACTGACAATCCACATTTTAATAACTAATGTGTGGATTATCACGTCCATTTGTAAATGATTTGTAATAAATTTTGTAATACACTTAAAATCAATAATTAATTAATTTTTAGTTTAAGTTCAATGATAATCTACATTTTAGGCCTCGTTTGGTTCGCAAAATGTCTAGTCCATTGAAAAATGAATAACTACTATTAGGAATAGAAAAATGTGAAATAAAATAGCTATTTATATTCCTTAGTTTAGTAACAACACAAATGCAAAAATTTGAATCGAATCAAAATTACGAACAAACCATATATATATATATTGCAAACTTATATTAAGAAAAAAAAAAACCTAAAATAAAATTGGTGGCCGTGAAAAAAAAATAAAAAATAAAAATCATATGAGTATTTTTGAAAAATGTATTACATTCTTTAAGCATTGGCTAAGCCACTCATTTTAGTTACACTAATCATGTGTGTATGGGATTAGTAGTCTAATGGAAATAAACTATTCCCAAGAATAGTACGTAACCAAACAAAAAAATAACTATATTATAGGATTTACTATTTTTTTCTAAGAATTTATTCTGCGAACCAAACGAAACCTTAGTAATGTATCGTTAACGTGATAAGCGCTACATGTATAGTAAAAATTGTTTAGTTAATATATATATATTAACTAAAAGCAAAAACCACCAAAATTTTCAAGAGTGGGAGAGCGAGTAGCATGTCCATTTCATACTCTCGAGGAACACTTTAACAAATTTCCCACCATTACCAAGCGCGTATGTGTATGAACAACTCATGCTTCTCCCATGAATTCCTTTCCTCTTAAAACCCCCCGAACTCTCTCGCAAAAACCCCACTCCGCGCCATTGACCCACCAAAATGAGTGCCGCTTTCCGGAGAAACGCTAGCATTCCCCGCCTGTTACAGAGGCACCCGACCACCCACATCGCCGACCCGATCCGGGCTCCGATCTTGCGCACCAAAACGGCGCCGTGCAGAGCATATTTCCGGCTACCCGATATCATAAGGAAAGTGCGAGAGTACGAGATCTCGCCGTCTTTGTTTTCGTCGCCTTTCTCTTCTTCGACGTCGTCGTTTTCGAAGGTCGGGTTCGTGGGGTGGTACTTGGGGATGGTGAAGACCTGGCCGGTTTTGACGAAGAGTGTAACCTCGGGGCTTATTTACGCAGCCGCTGACCTCTCCTCTCAGGTAGTTAACGGAAATACCGTGGGTATTTTTTTTTTGTTCTGTTTGTTTTGGGAAGTTTAGTATCTGTTTGCTTGTTGAGAAAATGGAAGGAAAATGAAAGAAAATACTTTTCGGTCAGTTTGTTGGCGTGACTGGAAAATGTGTTGAAGGGGAAAGCATGTTGGTCAGAGTGTTTCTTGTAATTTCACGTTATAGAAAATGTGGGATTTGAGCATCAGAATGAACCTTAAAGAGTGTTTATTTTATTTTATTGAGATTGTTTTCGTTTCTTGAATGGATTATTCGCCAAGGAGGTCAAAGCCTTGAAAATTGCAAAGATTTGAACTTGACTAGCCAAATATCTGTTCCTTTGGGCAATTCGTGTTTCTACCATACCTAAATTCTGAGAATTTGAGTCGTAAATTCTTAATTTCTCTCATTTTTCTCACCTTGGAGCACTGCTGCTTCTGGTTCTTTGTATTTGTCGCCTGATTTTCACTTGTGAAATGAAAGGAAAAAAGGGTAGAAGTAATGTGTGGATTGTGTAATGTCAGTTGGGTTTCTTTGCATGAAACTTTTAAGCACCTGGAGATGTTTTATATACAACTTCTATTCTGATTTTTTACTAGAGAAATTTTCTAAGGTTCTGATCTAGCAAACTTGGAGGCAGGTTCTCTATCATAGGGGATGCGCTGATCTTTAACTATTTTATGCATACATACTATACAAATACACACACACACACATACATTATTTATATTTTAATACCCTAGCAGCTTGCTTTGTTTCTCCATGTGGATCTCCTTGGCAGTTGTAGGTTGGTTCCAAATATCTCTTTCTTAATAATGTAAATAGCATGCATGTTTTGCTGGCATCTAAGTGAATTTGGGTTATTAGGTTTAGGTCTCTGCCATCTCTGTCTTTGTGTCTCTGTCTATCTCTCGTCAAGATCGACCTTGGAAAACTGTTGTCTAGCTCTTGGCCATTAGCTCTGAGCATCAAGCTTCTCTTTTCAGCAGGTCTTATGAAAAATTTTAAATTTTTGTTTGTTTGGTTTTTTTCTTTAGTTAGAATTGTGGTTTTTTTGAGTTGATTGTCTTTCAATTTTGTCAAGCTTTGTCAAGCTTTGGCATTCCTGCTTCTCTTGACCAGTATCATCTTGCTTTAAGTAAAATGCAAAATAGGCTCTATTGCTATACAGCCAATATTAATTAGATATTGCTGGTTGAAATGAATTCCTATCTCGGCTGTTTCAAGCTTCTATTTCTTTTCCATTATCTTTACTTAAATGTTTCTTGGGTGAATTTATTTTCTTTATATGTTTGATTCATCCATTTGTTCACATAATGTAGTATCATCTCTTTTAGTCCGAATTGGTGAGTGCTCGTATGTATTTGTACCAGGTCTATTATATGTGTGCGTATACTTGGTTGAGTGTCTATTATGTGGAGTTAAATGATTTTATGAGTCTTTTTTTTTTTTTTTTTACTTCTATTACCCTTATATGGTGTTTTCCTATCAACTTTTCTTTAGACGATTGCACTGCCATCTTCAGAATCTTATGATTTTGTAAGGACATTACGCATGGCTGGATATGGGATGCTAATTTTAGGACCATCGCTGCATTTTTGGTTCAATTTCGTGTCAAAGCTCTTTCCAAAGCGAGATCTATTCTCAACATTGAAGAAAATGGTCATGGGGCAGACATTATATGGACCTGCAATGACTGTTGTTTTCTTCTCTACAAATGCGTTTTTACAAGGTATACTTGATTCTTTACTTACTAAAATTTTTCCGATGAATATTGCTTTTCATAATTGTATGTGCACTATTCTCATGATTTCCATCGTATTACCTCATTGTTTATATGGCTTTATGTTCCAAAGTTGATATAAACTATCTGATTAGCAAAGAACAAAAATCAGTTGAACTCAAGACCCACTCCTCGGAGTATGGGGAGATTTCTCTTGGCAATAGAGGTCAGGGGTCAATTTTTTGTCCGAAGATTAAAAAATGTTGGATGATATGATTATAATTTTTTAATAGACATGTCATTCAACTTATAATACATATTCTGAAGCATGAGATTGGATATGCAACTAGACTAGTCAATGAATTGGTGATAAATAATTTTCTTTTAAATGATGATTGGGTGTGTTATATCAGTGTGATATGAATTTATGCTATATACACATGGATTAGTGGCGTCCTTCAAACCTCTGTGAACCTTGAAGATTTGACTTATTTATCAGCAATGGAAATGGTTAAACTAATTTTGATGAAGTTTTAATATGAGTGAAACTTGATTAGATGAAGTTGATGGTGGAAATATCAAGTTTAGTTATGTGGAATTTTGATGTTTGGGTTAAAACTTTTGAGACTGCAATGTATTCTGTTTGTAATAAGACTTTTTACATATAAGTTTGTCTTATTCAAGAAAATTCTTCACTCCTGAGATAAAGACCTATCATTTTTTGGACTAACAGTTGATATTGTGCCCAAAATTTTCATGTATCAACATCATATGCTTTTTTTTTATTTTTTTTATTTAAGAGCATGAAGTGTCTTAAGTGGTTTCTGGGATGACCAAACGCAGGTGAAAACACGACAGAGGTTGCTGCCCGACTAAAGCGAGACTTGCTGCCTACAATGATCAATGGCATCATGTATTGGCCCATATGTGATTTTATCACATTCAGATTCACCCCCGTCCATTTACAAGTACGTGTTTCTTTTCCATTTCTTCTTTTTTCTTTTCCCCCTTGTGTGTGTTTGCCTGTATGTCTGCCTACAACATCAATGGCCTCACCTAGGTTAGATTTGCTGACTTCTAATCTGATCATTGCACATGTGATACTATCACATACATCTGATTATTAACTTGTGAATGTGGTCCTTGGTGTTTTAATTGACAGCCATTGGTGAGCAATTCGTTTTCGTATCTGTGGACCGTCTATATGACATACATGGCAAGCCTAGAGAAAGCAAGCCCAAATCCTAGCAGATTGACTCAATAGTGTCGATTCATTTTTTGCATCCAAAGATACAGTTCTTACTTTTGACTGCACAGCCTTTAGGTAGAGGTTGGAAACTGGTAAACCAAACTGTCTGGGTGAAGCAGAATATAAGCTTCCACTCCACTTATCAATGAAATTGCGGCAACCATGTTTGGTTCACGTTTTGTAGTACTTTTAAATCATTTATAAAGGAATGATGTAATAATATATTCTTTTACAGACTTTGAAGATAATATCATTTCGTTATATCCCTTGTTTGTAAGTATTCTATCAAAGATCTTAAGAAATGAAATGTGGAATCAATGATGCGTATCTTAGTGAAAGAAGGTGTTCAGAAAAAACAAAAAAGAAAAGCAATTCTGTGAATTTTCCTTGCTTTCTTTGTGAAGATCTCATCTGTGAGACTAGAAAATATTGTTTGCAAAGCTCGTCTGGACAAGGTTCGCAAACGAATGATTCTGCTTCCAAAATTTATCAGCAGATTTGCTCGGACGAACCTCGTTCGGACGGAATTGCAACCAAGTAAATCTACCTTCTATTCTCATATTGGGATTGTGCTACATCATACACAATAATGGAAAACCAATAGAATTTATATGAACATTGCCAACAGAAGAGAAAATTGGCAAATATTTGACAAGCATGACTGGCTTATTATAATCTATAAACTGTTGTCGAACATGACATTAAGTGTGATATTTATGCGCGCAGGAGCCACTCTGCCCTTTTAATCACACAAAAAACACAATTATCCATAAGAGGCTGTATTTTTTTATTTTTTTATTTTGGGTTTGTATAACACTAAGTTTCAAACTTGAAATTAGTATTAACATTTACTTGAAGTGAAGATGTGTTATTGTCCAAAGTAATGGGGACACAAATTTCTTCTAAATTGGGTTGAAGGAATTTTGTGCAATCCAGTTTAGAAGAAAACACCGTTCCAAAATGATTTTTTTAAAAAAAAGAAAAATTGAATACTCTGTTGCACATACAATGCCCCCTCCCGTACACGTGTTTCCTCACTATTTCCAATGCTAAAATGGTCTATAATCAATCCTGCATTAGTTCTCCAATTTTAGATCCCATGCAAGGAGTCAATTATGAAAAAAAAAAAAATCAATCAGATGAAAAACTAAAATTAAAAAGAGATTTCTGTTTTAGGTGTGGTTTAATCGATGAAATATTTGTCAAAGGTGAAAAATAGGGAACCCCATCTCAATCACAGCACTGGTTTTCTGAATAAGAATATTACTGATTTTACTTGTATGTCAATCCACCAAGTTCCTTTCTGGTAGATATCAAACTTATTTATCACACTGACTCATCAGCCTAAATTATTATACAACATTAGTGAAAGGTGCATCACCAAATAGGCAAATACAGAATCTGTAGAAATGTAACTCACAAGGGTGGGTCATGGGATGAGCATACAGATGTGATTACAAGGGAGGAATGATATATTTGAATCAGATACTGTCCATAAAAAAACTGATTCCAGATTAAGTTCTTAACTTAGTAAAAACTTTAACGGTAAACTGAAATTACAGTGACCATTCTGAACAAAATAATGCTTTCTTAAATGCTTAACTTGGTACATCAACAAAAGAGATATCGATTGAAAAATGGTGTTACACTTCAAAAGTGAGACTCTTAATTGTGTCTAGAAGTTAACATTAAATGTATGAACAACCCCTCCCCTACAATCATTAATGCCTATATCTAAGTGTAACCTAACCAACTTGATTCAAAACTTCCCATAAAAATCCAGAACTTATTCGTTTTGGTGTGCCTGTAAAATTCCATAACAGTCTAGACCAACATCATATAAGACTATAATCAACTCAAAATACTGAATCTTCAAAAGAATATGGATATGAACTCATGTCCATGATCTCATCCACTGCTGAATTTCTAATCCATGTGCTAAGATAAGAAGGCTTTGTTCATTCTTCATAATCACGCAAACAAATCTTCTCACGCTGTATTGCCCAATCCGGTCCAAGTATTTGGGGATTCAATTCCATAGCGACACGAAAATCAAACATGGAAATGTTAGTAGATCTTGCTGCTCTTTGTGCGTATCTACCAGACAACATCTGACCAATACCAGGTCGGAATTGATGGCTCAGTGGTTTAAAGTGATCATTTCCACACCTTGACCCAGCTAAACCCATACAGGGCTCAATCAATCTCTTCAAGTACACATCCAATGCATTATTCAACAGGTTAACACAGTCCACTGAGACACTGATGCCCTCCTCCATCTCCAACTTCCTCACCAGACGACTTCTTAAAGATCTTGTATCAGGTAGCTCACCACTGTTCTGACAGGTCTCTGGATGATAATCACTGGATACGGATACATTCGAAAGAGATTTACGAGCCCCAGTCAAATTCATGCATATACCAAGTGGAGCTGTTACAGGGCTTCTACTTTGAACACCTGGGCTTCCTGCCATTTGCTCAACCTCTTCGCCATCTTCAACAGATACAACTTCAACTGGGGGTCTGCTATCAAGAGAAACCAACTCTGTTGCACTTTGCTGCTCTTCTGCCTTAGAAACCAATTCGTCACACACAACACTTTCGGGTTTCCCGTGTGGCCCCAAAGGACTTGGGCGGTCCCTAAACTTGCGATCCCTACTACCCGGAGACCTTCCCTTGCGAGGGGAAGGAGGAAAGGCATCCCCATAAAGTGAATGGAGACTATTTCTCTGAAATCCATTTGAAATCTTAACATTAAGAGTATTTTCCACTTTCCTATTACCTTTCAATGGTGGAACTTTGGCTACGCAAGCATTCTTGATAATCGCTTTTATAAGCTGGTTGTGAAGAGGGATATTTTCTCTCCCAATAATCCGAATGCAGAACTTATCAAACTGACATTTGCTAATCTTGCAACTGAATAACCTTCTAAGCTGATCAAAGTATTTCTTAGCCCTCTCAGGCCCAATCTTTCTGGAAACCAGAGCTTTAAGCTCTAAAGTGTTGATTCGAGAATGGTTTTCATTGGGCGACATTTTCACACCCAAAATTCCTCACAGCCCTAAAACACAAATTCTCATCAAAATCTTGAATTCTCCAGCAAAACCCAGGTGATAAAACACACGATCTTCAATTTGAAACCCAAAACCCTAATTCCCCAACGATGTTTCTATCTGTATATTGACCAAAAACGCGTAAGAAAACAACCAAAACACATATTTTTATTAAATTTCTAAAACAAAAAACGAAAAAAAATAAAATAAGAAATTGGGATGTCCTACGGATCAAAAATCACAAACTAAATATCGCTTACAACAAGAAATTACCCAAACAATCAAATTATTACGTAACTCAATTATCTGAAAAACAAAGTAAGAGATACGGAAAGCGAAACAAAAAAATGATATATTTTAGCAGCAATTTTCAGAACCGAAAGAACCCCATTTGAGACTTCAACGAGTATCGAAAACCCAACAACCGAATTGAGCATTGAAACAAGGTAGAGTGAGATCACGCACCTAAATTGGGACGACGCCGAGGTTGAATTGGGTATGGAATTTGATTTCTCTTTTTTCTTTCGCTCCAATAAGCAATAGTTTCTTTCCTGGTGATCGATGTTTTGTCTGGGAGAGACCAAACAGGGATTAAGATTCAAGGGCTTATTGGCCTTTTCGAAGTTCGAATACGGAATACTCTTCCTGTTACAAAACACACACGTCTCTTGAGCTTGATATTTGTGAACTCTGTAAGGGCCCGTTTGTTTGGGACAGTTTTATCTGACAGGAGTTTGAGGAATTTCTTTTTAAGTTTTTACCACATTATTAAGGTGACGTGTGTTCAAATGAAAAGTTTGTAATAAATCTCTAATTCAACCGCTAAAATAATAATAATATTAATAATAAATATTTTTTTTTTAATTTTTAATCCTTGAGTCAATCGTAAGCCATTCCGTTACATTTTCTTCAAAATGTAAAAATGAATTTTTAGTCCTTGAGTCATAAGCTATTCCGTTACATTTTTTTCAAAATGTCTAACAATTGTCATTCAATCTCAAAACTCATAGTTTGTTCGGTCAACTTTTTTTCACATCACTTTAAAATATTAATTTATTTAAAAAATCAATTCTAAAAAATAACAATGAAGGGGTGGCCAGCGGTGAAGTTGCCACCCCTGGCCACCTCCAAACTTAGCCAACCCAAGAGGTTAGGGTTAGAGGACCATATCACACAACAATAGGTCTTAAAGGTACACATGCTAAGAAAGCTCAAGACCATGCCCAAGACCAATAGATGGATGCACCTCGATCTCTATGGTATGTATGTACCACAAGCGGTTCCCTATATGGCCTAAGGCTTCAGGCATTCTCCTATATATCCCTTACTACCACGCCCAACGCATTCTCTTACATTTTCTACTAATTTTACACCCCCTCTTTCAATTTGAGCTTTATTGATAGAGTCAAGATTTGATTCTAAGATCTTTGGTTCTGATACCATGCTAAATTTTCTCTTTTAATAGATTCAATTTTAAGACATTTGACTCTAATATCATGTTAAATTACCAGTTATCTCGAAAACTTAAACTAATAGAAATATGTAATTTTAATCATTTAATCATTACTTTAACAATGAATCCTATATATACTGTAAGCATTATGTCCACTCCGGTTGATCTCTAGTGATCAATGTTTTACAATGCCATGAGCCCCCCTCCCCAAATAAATATCCTAATTCTATCATTCGTTAAACTAGACAGAAAGAAATTCTTACAATTCCGTTTGAAAGAAAACTTTATCCATTTAATTACAACTTCTTTTAATTGTGTTGGGCTTTCTTTTTCTTTTTTCTTATCTTTTTAAGGGAACACAAATATGTTATGAAATTCGGTTATAAATGTTTTGAAAAATGATATTGTAAATCCATTGTGAATGGTCACTTCAATGAGGTTTTTTTTTTTTTTTTTTTTTTTTTTTTTTGAATAGGGTTGCTAAAGAGTTTGGATCTGTTTGAGATTGTCTTGATCAACTTTAAGCTACAATTCAGCTTAAAAATTCATGTTTGAAATTCAGGTTGTTTCCCTTAACAAATGATTTCTCTTTCAATAACCAAAGGAAAATATTACCACTATGGGCCTCCAACCTGCATGAGAATAAAACTCAAATTTCCCTTCAATATGCAGTTGAAGAATTAATCTAGTGTTGTGAATGTGAATGTCCAAACATCATTAAGTCATTGGTTTTTTAGACTTTTGAGTTAAAATAGTGTCTCGATATCTTATATCAAGGATACAAGCATTTTGTTACATCTAATGGGATACATAGTGATTACATATACAACATTAAATATATGAAATTTAATTTGAACCATAAAATAAAATTCTCTCTATTTTACTACAAGCAAAGAGGATCCTAACGAAGATCTTACTTAGATTTATCTCAATAACAATAAAAAAAAAAATGGAAAACTTTACTTTAGACCCTTAAAATACCACGAGTTTTGAGAAGACCTCCCAAATTTTAAAAACTCTCAATTTACCTCCCTGAACTTTCAATTTGATTCAATTGACACCCTTCTGTTAGATTCAGCCGTTAACCCCTAACGAAAATGATTAAAAAGACCAAATTACCCTTCAATTTTTGTTTGATTTTTTAATTTGAAATTAAGGATAAATTTGAAATTTTATAAAAAAAAAAACAAGGGTATAAAAGACATTTTATCACTTCTAACGTTTAAAATCTAGCAAAATGGTACATTGCATCAAATTGAAAATTTAGGGAGTGAAATTGAGAGTTTATGAAATTTGACAAAATTTTCTCAAAATGCGTAGTAGTTCGTTCAAGGGTCTTAAGTGAAGGGTTTTTTTTTAAAAAAAAAAAAATAAATAAATAAAAAATAAAAAATAAAAAAATAAAACAACAACATATTTTAACCAACCTTAATCTTTATAAGATAGTTATATATACAATTAAACTTTTTGCCTCAAAAAAAAAAAATCTAATTTAAACAACTTATCTTGTTATTTCGCTTCCTTTCAACACAAACTTAATTTTACAAGACAGAAAATTTTCAATTTCAGGTACATATTGTTGAGTATAAAAGAAAAATGGTGCCCCAACAAAAAGAGCATGCTACCTATCCCAATAGTAAAGAAGTCCCCTTACTCCGATTTCAAGTCTTCTTCTTCTTCCAACAACATTTCAGAAGATTTTTGTCTTGTAGATGAGGAGCTCGAAAGAAGACCAACAATGGCCTCATCCTGAACTTCTTGATGCTGCTGTGACACACCTGAAAGGCCTTCCACAGGTGTGTTATTGGGAGGCAAAGGAGGTTGTTCTGCATCAAATCGTGCCCATTTCCTATTCTTTGCATGAAGTAAAGTAGGATAAAGTAAACCCCCAGTGACTATTACTGCACCACTAACTATGAATGTCTTCACAGAAGCCAAGCACATAACAAGAACAAGCATCAATGAAGGAGGCAAGCAAAGCATCATCACCCCAAATGTTTGCAATGGAACTCTATAAGGTCTATGAAGATCTGGCTTCTTTATTCTCAGTTTTATAAAAGCAGCAAACTCTAGAAGCATTCCTATAGCATATAAGAAGTTGAGAAATTCCAAGATTTCCTGAAAACTCATCCATGACAAGAAGACAACTCCAGTGGCAGAGCACAAAATGCTGATGGTTGGTGTCCCATACCTCGATCTGCAAGGAAATTTTGGAGATGATTGTCACACCAAAGTGTTTTCTTTCTTTTCATCCAAACTTTATTCAAATTCATGTAACAGCCAATTATTTTGGAGATTGGAAGCAAAATATTGAAGAAGACTTGAATAAGATTCCCACTGGAAAATTATGTCAGGGATAATAATGTAAATTCTTTGGTAATGTCTCATCAAGTAATTTGTAATTTGAATAGTGCTTAAAAGAAGCATGAATCATATGGGCCCCATTTGATAACAGGTTTTACCTTCAACACTCTTCACTTTTTCCTTCAACACTATTCATCTTACTTTTTCACTTTTTCAATACTCTTATTTTTTACATCACATCAATTACTTTTTATTACTATTCAAATAAAAAAATCACTACCAAACAAATTTTTTTCATTTTTCCATACCAAACATTCTTACTTCTACACTTTTTTTTTTTTTTTTTTTTTTTTTTTTTTTTAATTCTTACTTTTTTTTTTTACATCAATCAATTTTTGCTATAGTATCGAATCAAAACCTTCTATCAAACACACCCATGGTTATTGGGGATTTTGGCCCATGTCGGCCCCTTTTTGGATTTTGGCCCAAGTTGGCCCTGCATTCACCAACCAGCCACTTGTCGCTGTCGTTTGCCGCCCGCCAGCCTATGTTCCTCTAGCAGTGTTCATCGTGAATCTTCACCATCGCCCTTGGCCCGTTTCCCGGCCTCCACCGCTTGTTACTGATTTTAAACTCAAGGTTTAGAATCTACCACCTTGAGTTTGAAGGGTTGTTAGAATATACGGAAAATACTCAAGGTTTCAGAATCTACCACCTTGAGTTTGAAGGGATGTTAGAATATACGAAAAATATACAATATTTTCCTTATATTCCGTATTTAGTTGATATCAAATATTCTCTATTTAAAGGATTGGGATTTAATTACCCTATTTGTATTTACTCGTTACCTTATAAATAGAAACATTTGTATTGTAGACAAATTAAGTTAATTAGTACTATGTAGTCCTTGGGGGCTATTCAGGTAGTGAATGTAAGTGTCTAACACAGAACCACCCGTAAGTTCTGTGTTCTTTCTCTCTGTTATTTCCGCCTCATCACTATTTCAACAAGGGAGAATAAGTCCATTTTGAATACTGAAATAGTATTATGTTGAAAAGGGCAGGAGATGAGCACCATACTGTTAGTTTCTTCCTCAGAAGTAATTTAATAGGCAATGAGAGGTCATTTCCAAAAAGTTGCTTCCAAAATCTTAAACTACAAATAAAAAAGGGAAATAGAAAAGTGTCTCAAAGAAATAAATCAGTAAGGAAGCAAACCAGGCAAAATGACTGACCTTGAAGCAAATATAGCTGGAAGCATTCCCATCTCACTCATCCCAAGAAGCTGAAAGGCATCAGCACTCATTTCTGCTTCAAACAAACCCATGTTAGACATTGCAGCAGCTGCTTGAATCCACCACTTAAGCCAATAGCCACCTATCAACATCCCAACTTCTGCAAAATAGCCATCACTCCACATGCCAGGTGCAGAATTTGTAGCACCTGTTCCTGCAAGTAGTGGAATCAAATATGATGAAACCACCAAAACCACAGCCCCAAAAAGCGCCTTTGGAAATGTCTTGCTCGGATTTTCAACCTCACCCGCAAGAGTACTTGCCTTATCCCAATAATTCAAATTCCAAAACATACTATTGAAGTATCCCCTCCAATCCACCTTTTTGAAATCAACAACTAGCCACTGCTTAGGCCTTATTCGGGGAATCGAAAGAATACCCATCACCAGAAATGGGAAAAGTGAGAAAGCTGCAAGGGTAACTGCAGAAAACCCAACAATATGCAGGCCTCGATAATTCAAATAAGTCAATGAAAATGTAATTCCTAATAGAGCTGGTATTCGTGCAGCCAAATGGTTGAAGATTGGAAACGAATGCTTCAAGTAATCAAGGAACAAAACTGGGTAAAGAGCATTGTCCATAACCCCACTAAACCATTTCCAGAACCCTTCCTGGAATCCCCAGAAAGGCCCAAAAGCAGATGATATCCAAATAACATATCCACCATTTTCAGGGAAGCTTGTGGCAAGCTCAGCTGTCACTAAAGCTTCAGGAATGCTCCAAACTAAAGGGAATATCAAGAAACCAAGCAAAGACAAAAGAGGGCCTCCTCCAGCCCTGACTGAATCCTCCACTCCAAAAGGACCCCCAGAAACCTCATAGAAAATTAGAGCTATAAGAGGCAGTAGTGTTAATTTTGGACTTTTTTTCACAGTAGTACTCTTTTCATCACTTACCATTCCCTCTTCACCCATCCACAGACAAGAGAGAGATGGAAAGATCAAAACTTTGAACTACAACTAGTTTATAGGATTTAGTCAGCTAGGATATGCTTTAAATATCAGATCTTTTTCTGGGTTATGAAGCAAAAACCCATCAACCTAAATCTAATATGAAGCAGTAGATTCAGAAACTACCTGTTTTGAGGGATTACACAAGTGGGTATAGCCTGAAATCATAGAGAGAGATTTGATATGTCTTTAACTGAAAGACTCATGCTTGGTTTCTATCTGATTCTTCGCCACAACATCTCTCTCTCTCTCTCTTATCCTACTCCTTTCAGAATGTGGAATACTGGGACAAAAGCATTTGGCTCCGCACAGAAATGTGAGATCCATTGGGATCACATTGAGAAGAAAAATCAATCCCTTGACTTATGGGTTTTGCGTTATTGAACGCGCTGTCAGATGCACGTGGGAATAGATGGAGCCTCCGAAGGAATAGGCGAAAAGCCATTTTCATGGGTTGCGTGACAGATTCGCACGTTGAAAATGAGCCAATTGGAAATTTGCAGTTGCCAGTTAGAACCTAAAAAAAGTGGTCAGCCACACGATCATGATGATGTTCTTCTAGAAACCTTTTCAACTCTTCCTGTGTCCTGTTTTATTATTATTATTATTATTATTATTATTTGGGAATGAACCATGCTGAATGTTCATGCTATCTAAAAATTTAGTCCATTTTTATTTGATTTTTATTTAGTTTTAAATCATTAATTACATATAGATGAATCATCAATATTATTTTACAAACTTATTTGCCTTGTGATTATTATTATTATTTTTTCAAAATAATTATAAAATTCTTACAATAGCTTAATACTAGCTACTAGATAGAGCTCGAATTGGAACTTATAATTTAATATTAATTAATATTTTTTATTATTTTGTAAGTTAGGGGTATATTTCATGTATATAAATATATTATATTTATCAACCAACAAGAAAATAGCACAACTTTTTTTATTTTAAAAGTGAAATCTCATTCCTTTAAAAGCGTCAAAGGTTACAACTTTTAACCTTAATAATATTAGGGGAAACTTCACTAAGGCCCCCTGAACTTTCGGCCATTTTTGCAGACCCCCCCTGAACTTCAAAAACTCTCATTTTGGACCCTTAAACTTCTATTTTCTCTCACTTTGGACCCTTTTAACATTAAACTACGTCGTTTTGGATGTTTTATACCCATTTTACCCTTCCCCAAAACTACGTCGTTTTGTGTCCTAAAATTACAACACCTACCCAGCCCAAAACGACGTCGTTTTATGCATTAATTTTTTTTATTTTTTATTTTTTAAAAAAGAAAAGCAAAATAAATAAATTAAAAAAAAAAAGAAAAAAAGAAAAAGAAATCGGGGGTGGCTCCAGCCGATCTGGGGGTGGTTCGACCACCCCCATGGCCAAGGGGGTGGTTCGGCCACCCCCGTGGCCCAAAAAAGAAAAAAAAGAAAAGGGGATCGGGGTGCTTTGGGGGTGGCCGGACCACCCCCAAGGGGCTGGGGTGGTTTCGGCCACCCCATACCGGCCGTATGAGGTGGCCGAAACCACCCCCAGCCCCTTGGGGGTGGTCCGGCCACCCCCACGATCCCCCCCCCCCCCCCCCCCCCCCCCGCGTTTTTTTTTTTGGGCCTTTTGGGGGTGGCCGGACCACCCCCATGGCCAAGGGGGTGGTCCGGCCACCCCCAGACCAGCCAGGGGTGGCTGAGCGACCCCCTTGGCCAAAAATGGGGTGGTCCGGCCACCCCATTTTGGCCAAGCCACCCCCCCGATTTCTTTTTCTTTTTTTTTTTTCTTTTTTTTTTAAATTATTTTTTTTAATTTATTTTTTTAATATTAATGACCAAAACGACGTCGTTTTGGGTTGGGTGGTGATGTAGTTCTAAAGCTCAAAACGATGTAGTTTTGGAGTAAAAACGACGTAGTTTTGTTTAAGTCCAAAACGGCGTAGTTTTAGTCGAGGGTAAAATGGGTATAAAAAGTTAAAAGGGTCCAAAGTGAGAGAAAATAGAAGTTTAAGGGTCCAAAATGAGAGTTTTTGAAGTTCAGGGGGTATGCAAAAACGGCCGAAAGTTCAGGGGGCCTTAGTGAAGTTTCCCCATAATATTATGAATACACATTTGGAACCGCTTTCCACCTTGGGAGAACAGTCCGTTGTTCTCTTGCCTTCTTATTCTTATCTTTTTGTACCACAGTATAATAATTCTTAACAACCTCCTTCGCAAGTTTTACAAGTTGTGCAAATTGTAAAAAAATTCCCCCAAATACTATTATATTTCTACGTAACCATATTCTACGAGCAAAGGTGGAAAATGGCATGACTTAAAAGCAAGTAAACTATATATGTAAAATATTAAAATGCATTTTGTTTACTCTATATTTTGTTTTATTTAAACTGAAAAAGTATTTTACAGCAATAATAATTTATAAAAAAAACAGAAACTATGTTAGGAATGTAGGAGTAAATAAAATATATCATAAACATATATTTTGGGACGTTAATTTGCCGTTATTTTAGAGAAACAAATGTAAAGCTATTTGCCGCTCTCTCTTTCACTTTCTAGAATGTCTGAAAATCCATTGCAGGCTCTCTTCCAAACCTTTGAGAAAGTGTCAAGCTCCGTTCAAACCCATCTCTTCAATCTCATAGGCCAACCTCACCACCCATCACCCACAAGAAAAAAGCCTCTCTTGTCTCTCCCTTCCCCATCCAGAGTAAACCCATCAAGCACTGACTATGCTACCCCTCTCCAACCCAATGACATTCTCAACAAGGTACCCATTTGTCCTCTCGTCCTCCATGACAACTTATTCACATTGTATCTGTATTTGTATTCCATATTTCTGTGTGTTTCTTTTTTAATTGTTTGTTTTTATATGCCATTGAGTAGAAGCTTAGTAACTGTTTGACAAAAGTCCGAAGTGAATAGTGCACTCCGATTTTTGTATGGTATTGCATGGAGGTCTTTATCTTCTAATTGCAAAAGAACTTTCACTTTAGTATTGCTGTGTTCTATCTTTTACTTATTTGGTGTGTCTTAAAATTGTGAAGATTGGGTATTGTTTTATGTGTTGTAAGTGCGCTGATATTAATGGGTTTCTTGGTCTTCATTGGGTTCTCTAAGCCAATGATATCTGTTATTTTAGAAATTTTCAGCTGGGGACGCGGTTAGTGGTGAATACCTGTCGTAATAGTGTCCTTGTTTTGAGCAATATAAGTGGTTTATGTGTCCATTGCATGCCAGTCTGGTGCCAAGTGTTGAATTGATCCATTTAAATTGCACGGAAGGATTTTTTTCTGCCCTTGTTTTTCTCATCAACCTAACACTGCCTATTTAAATGGGTGACAAAAGAGGGATTTGCATTTAGGGTTTTAACTGAAGTCACCATGTGTGTATAGAAGGTGATCCAGTGAGGTCCACCAGTTTTTTCGTTTCTTTCCTTTCCTAAAAATTTAAAAAAGAAATGTGGTTACTTATTCATAAGTTGTGTTTCCACTACCTAGTTTTGGATTAATTACCAACTCATTGAATCATAATTTTCATAGCAATTTATGTGAAAAATTGCATTATGACTCAAAATTATTCCCTTCTCTTTAGGGAAAATCTGCTTCACCTATAACTAAAGAAGAGCTTGGAACGGCCACTTGGACTTTTCTTCACACCCTTGCTGCTCAGGTTTTCTCATTTCCATTGCTTTGATGGTTTTGTATCCCCTTCTTCCTGCCCTGGTTGATTATGCACTTATACTATTTGAATTCACAACTCTAATACATGTTTTTCATTTTTTGCTACTTATTTTTTTATGTTGGTTAACATGACCTGTTGGATGAAAAATGAATCTTCTTTGGATGAGAGAAGCAAAAATCTATGTCAATTTATCATCTCTTTTTCTTATTTTGTTTTATGCAACAATGTATTGAATGTTAATCTTTGATCTGTTGAGTCTTTTCTACAGTAACTTGTTTATATCACCTGAAACCTTTCCTAGACGTGTTTCTTAAACGCCAGTATTTTTTTTATTACATAGAGCATGGTTGTCCTCTAGCTCCTTTATAAGATATCTCTGCCTGTATTTCATAACACTCTCAGAGTAATTTTTTCTCATAAGATTCCTAATTTTTCTCCCCCATAGACTCCTAGAAGCATTCCCCTGATGCATTCTACTTTCATTCTTGGGCCACTGTAGCAAAGAATTGTCTAAGGATTTGTTCAGTTCCAGATTGAGGCTTAAAAAAAAAAAGGAAAGAGAATAATAGGAAAGAAAGTAAAGTATATATGAAGTTCAAAACAGAGCTTCAACCTTCTTATGCAGTTAAACCACGACATAAATATTTTTTTGTTACTAATGTAACCTGCTCTTGATCATTGAAAGTACACTGCATTATTGAAAGACCTTTTTGATCTTCTCAGTATCCAGATAATCCAACAAGGCAACAGAAGAGGGATGTAAAAGAATTGGTATGCTAGTCTATCTCTCTGTGTGTGGTCTCTTTTCATATTTGCATCCATTTGTCACAGTTGGCTATTTATTTTGATAATGAAAGTCACCTATTATTTCTCTTCAAACCCATTTTTACTGTTCATTTTTAACTTTCAACTTCACGGTTAATGATGGGAAGATAAGTTGGAAGTAACTTTTACTATAATGACAAATCAGAAGTGGTGCTAGGTAACAATGTTGATGAGAATTTAATGGACTTTCTTGGAGGATTTCAGGCAAAGCAATATTCATAAGGAATATTTATTTTAATGATAAAGGTATAGGGACATGATATGTGAACTAAACAGTTACTCAAGTCATTAGTGTGGTTTAAGTAGGATCAGTTGGCTTAAACTGAATGTCATAGAGGTCATGAAAAAGACTGATCCATTTTTTTGATACACTAAATTAATCAAATATACTAAATATCGCTATTGCTGTGCTGAAATTGATGATAACAGTTCATTTTGTAGATCAGTTGGTCTAAGAAAGGTATCAGTTATGATGGTAGTATTAGTTTTGGTAGTGAGAAGATGATAATTGATATGATGCTGGGACGAAGTGTCTGGAAAGAATTATTGCTCATTTATGAAGCTCAATTTTGTTGTCTATTAATTAATGTACTCCAAAAGGCAGAGCCACAGCTCGAGCAGCTTTAAGAGTAGAGGCTATAACCCCAAGGGGTTGGCCCAAGTGGTGAAGGCCTTGGTCTTGAGGGTTTGTTTCCTTCAAGGTTCACGGTTCAACACCTCATGGGTGCAAACAATTCCTTGGGGCTACACCCCCTGGTGAAAAGCCAGCGATTTAACTAGTTCTGTGTAAGAAAACTTCTGAGGGTACGGTGTACAGGATTGGGGTTTACTCTACAGGGATGGGTCCGAAGGGCCCTGCCTTGGAGAGGTTCCCCGACATAAAAAAAAAAAAAAAGAGTATGAAAATTTAACCTAACCCTGTATCATTGGCTTAACCTAACCCTGTATCAGCCTTCGGCCACTGGCCTTGATGTTGATCTCTAATTTTTTTAAGCTTCATTTGTTTTGAAAGTGATTACTTATCAAAAATTTGTTTTGAAAGTGATTTCACATTCACTTATGAAAATTTATACACTAAGATTCTTGTTCCTTGACCACAAAAAGTTCAGTGCAGTGTGGATGTTTCGGGTTGTTTCATGATGTGCTGTATTCATAATATCAGTATGCTTAATTGGAAAAGCACGCTAGATTATCTAGTACCGGTAAATTTTATCTCTAGTAGAAACGTAGATGCCTACAGAGAGTGAAGCAACACCTAAATTTGGACCTCTTGAGTGGCTGTATTAAATATGATTAACTAACTACAAACCCACTTTGAAAGATTGTTTTATCTTTCATAAAGAAAAAAATGTTTTTCATACACTAACTCTAAAAAGTTCATTATGTCACTCTTTCTGAATTGAAAATACGATCACAATCTTTTTAGCTCAGAAAGTTATAGCCCTATTTTTTTTTGGCAATGACTGTTTATACTTGAAACCTGTATACACATGGAGTGAGAACAGCTGGATATTACCATCGTACCAATTGCCCTTATTAGCTATTGTGAGCAACTAACAGGATTGCTTTCATCTTGCAGATGGCAATATTGTCTCGAATGTACCCTTGCAAGGAGTGTGCAGATCACTTTAAAGAAGTTCTGAGGTATATTATTCTCTTCTTCAGATATTCATAAAAAATTATTCTCCTCATCAGACCCTGCACCTGTGATTAATTTTGGATTACGAATCTCTGGGTTTTTTTTTAATTGTATTATTTTTAGTTAAACTCATGACTGATGTATACCTGATTCATATTCAATTATTAGTATGTTCATAGTCATCAATTCATCTTTCCTACCTTGCCAATCCTTTCTGGTGCCGAGACTGCATATCGTCAAACTGCTATTGCTTGTCAACAGGAGCTTCTATCTTTCTGTTGGCAGCTATTATATAATTTGGTCTACCACCATGCTTAATCTGAGGCATCTGCTGTAGACTAACTGAAATAAGTTTAATGAGGCGCTTTGGGTGGCCCATAAAAGGGATGTTGCTCCTTTATGTTCCCCGTAGTGTATTGGGATACAATGGAGTTGCAACATTGCAAAGAAGAATGGAGTTATATCTAGGGTGATAATCAAGAGACACATCCTTGCACCTGTCATTTGTCCAAATCTTGAAGTAATCCTCTGTTAATGGGTATGTATGTTTATAGATATATAAATGCTATGCAAAAGATAAATGATATAATTTAATTATAATGTCATTCATGCTTACGGTGCTTCATGGGCCAAAATCACTCTCCTTCGGAGTGATCTCTTTGACTATGCCCTTGTTGGCTTTGTTATCCATTTCCAGCCTCATGTAGGACCAGTGACCTAGGTATTTTGGGAAAGAGCAAACAATGGGAATCAAGGTCAATCACGTGGAAATCAGCACCTTCTCTCCTTGGTTGTGGTGGGAGCAAGACTCAAGGATATTTGATTTGGTTAGGTGAGAGTGATTTGAATGTTATTTCCTTGTTTAGCCAGCCTAAAGCGCTATAAGTGTGATTCTACGACCTCTAGATCCTCATGCTTATTTTGAATTATTAATAAAAAAAATTCAGAATTTCTCTCTTCACCTAATGGATTCAAGATTGTTCCTAGTGGATTCTAGGGCCCCTGTTGGATTCTAAGGTAATTATTGGTTGTAGAAGTTGACTACCATCCCTTTCCACTGCTTCAGTCCTGTGTCACAGCCTATGTGGAAGTTGTCCATTTTATGGAGAAAAAACAAGGAAAATAGAGAGGGAGAGACAGATGATCGGCATGTCTCCCATTTCCTTTTTGGATCAAAGATTTTGGGACCACTTTGAGACCAATTGGAATGCAATTTAGTCTGCATGCTGCTTAAATTGAAATAAACTTTTTTTTTTAGTACTTAAATGAGCCATTCCTTAGCTATAATATTACAGTTTGTATTTTATGAAGAGAGGTAATCTCAAATTTGCTCATCATCTTTTATTTTGTTTCCCACTTTATGGATAGCTCCACTGTGTGTTAAGGGGTTTTGTGCTTTTTAATTCTATACACAGAGGGACTCACACATCATCCTTCATGTGTGGTTGCCATATTTACATAATTCCTAACACAAACTCACAGAGTAAGGGCATCATAATGAGATCCTAATTTTAAAACAACAAAACAAAAAATGGGGGATATGGCGAAATTGGTAGACTCTATGGACTTAATTGGATTGAGCCTGGGTATGGAAACCTACCAAGTGACAACTTTCAATTTCAGAAGAAACCTGGAATTAAAAATGGGCAATCCTGAGCCAAATCTTGTTTTCCAAAAAATCCCTTTGTGATGGAGATGCTACGTTTATATAATATCTAACTTGTGGGCGCATCTTTGGTTCATTTTTGACAGAGCAAATCCTGTACAGGCTGGATCTCATGCTGAGTTCTCCCAATGGCTATGTCATGTGCATAATGTTGTTAACAGAAGGTAACTTTTCAAATTTAAAGTCAAGTATCTACTCCCACCACTTCCATTATTTGTCAGCAAACTGCTCATAGTTTGACAGTGTCAGTGGGCCTCCTTGAATAATTGCAGTCCTTGACAGGGATGTGGATCAGTTGGAACTAGTACAACGTTGGTCAGATTAGTTGACTGAAGAGTCTTTCTCTGATGCTTATATTACTCCAAATAGCACATATATTGATAGGTTGGAAGTGGAAATCTAGAGCCAGTTAGTTTGTTCTTAGAACTTGGATGCCCCATTTACATGTTCTATAGAATATGATGGATGTATTTATCATCTGGAATGAGTTAATCTTAAAAAGTTGGAAGTCTCATAATAAATGCAATAGAATCAATTGGAGTTTACAAAATGACATGGTTTCCTTTTTTTTTTTCAATGATGATTGCGTTATATATGTACACACAAGCACACACATAAATACTCTACAAAATACAAATGGGACCATTTCTTATTCCATGGACAACCAAGTTGGCATATTGTTAAAATTAGATGACCAGTCATTCCAAGTTGCCTGGCATGCAACAGATCGTGATATGTTTTCAGATGACCCATAATGGGTCTGAAGGATCACTATGGAATTTGCTGGTTGTTTGACCAGTTCACCTGTCCTTGTCATCTGTTAGATACTATTTGACCTAAGCTTGGAAAACCTTAATTTAACTATCTTGGTATTCTTCTTAATCTTGTTAATGCTAATATAAGGGTGTTACTGCAGCCTTGGCAAACTTATATTCCCATGCGAACGAGTTGATGCAAGGTGGGGCAAGCTGGAGTGTGAGCAGCGTGCATGCGATCTTCTTGGAAATATTACAGAATTTGGGGATGAAACACGTTAAGAAGTGTAGTTATCAATTGCACTAGCATATAACTATTCTTTTAAATAGAATTTTCAATTGGTTTTTTATTTTTATTTTAATATATATTATTAATGATGTTTTTCCTAACTTAGCAAAGGGGGAAAATGATACTATCTACATGTTTAACATATTTGATATTTGTAATTATCAGGTATCGTGTTGATGACATATATTCGGTTGGAGATCACAATTTATATAGCGGAGCATATTAACTCGAATATCTCCTTCTTCCTTCCATTGGAAGAATCAATTGTTTATATATATATAGCTCTCTGGAAGCATTAACTCCTTTGATTTTTCGGGCCTTAATGCATGCACCATTTGGTTGATGCATTTAAATTATCCATTCTTTATAAATTAAATGAGTAGTTATACTCATCACACATATTTATCACATTCATTTCACACCAGTTAATGTGACATGTTTTAAGTAGCTTTTTTTTTTTTAGGTGACTAATATGGGAAGCCATTTAAATCACGTAACCTTAGTCAATCTGAAATAAGTGTAATAAATGGGTATAAAGAGTTGTACCACTCAAATTAAATACACGAAAGACAATCAAATTAAAATATGAAAAACAATCTAAAGTTAATGAACTTTGTGATACAAACTAATATTGACTTCCTGTTGATATTCCCACAGTGAAAGGAACTACATTTTCTTTCCTTTTTTGTCTACAGCGACTCCACTAGGAGGATTATCCAGGCCAAATCCCCTTTCAACCCAAATACATGGGAAGCACTAGCTTCTCTGTTTGTAGATCGAATGGAATTTTTCTAAGCACCAACAATTTCATTATAGAGGGCGAGTCTCTCAATGTCATTCGACCCTCACAAAGGGAAGGATCCCTAATAATGTCTCCCGGTGTTAGAAAAGAGTCATGCAAACAAAAAATCTCCTTAACAAGGGCCTTTGTTTTGGGTAAAAAATGACAGATCAATTAACATCCGGGAGGATCTATCGATCCCAAACCCCGGATTGAAATATAGCTCCTATTATTTCTAACACCATCCTTGCTTCCTCTTAAAAGGTTAAAAAAATTTATGAAAGTGCAAACATTTACGTTCACAATACAACAAAATAGTCTGCCTCCGCATCTTTTTCTTGTAGTATTTCCATATCCTTCCCTTTTGCCTATCTATTTGGTTTGATGACCCCTCCCCAATTGTTTGCACTCGTCTTACTTACAAAAGAAACATCATTTTTTTTTTTAATAAGTGCCTCATTAGAAAGCGTAAAGACACAACTCAAGTACACAGAAACAGTCTAAAACCATTAATCTTATAGATGACAATAGACCGACAGCAAGACAAGACCAATTTAACCAGGCCCAACAGCCTATGTACAATCTAGTAATGCTAAACGTCTTATTTGTATTCCCTCAAAATTAATATAACTTTTAAAATTACTATTAAATTTTAATCCAATAAAATCTACCACAAATCTAATTATAAGTTCAAGAAACACAAGCTCTCCAAAACCCATTGAAAAAGCCCATGGGCCATTTGGGTTTAAAACCCAGATAACCCACTTTATATATCCTCGTCTTCGCTAGGGTTTTGGGTCTCCCCGCCACACTGAAAGAACTCTCCTTTTCTCCATCAACGACAACATGGTACTCTCGATCTCTCTCTTTTTACTCGGCATTGTCTGGTTTTTCGCTTTCTTCTTCTTCTTCTTTTGTTGTCGTGTTTTGGGTTTTTCTTGTTTTGACAAGAGTTTCTGTCACAGCCTAAGCAAATCCACGAGATCAAAGATTTCATTGTCACCGCAAGAAGGAAAGATGCGCGGTCTGTGAGAATCAAGAAGAGCAAAGGAGTCGTCAAGTTCAAGGTCCGTTGCTCCAAGTACCTCTACACCCTCTGCGTCTTTGACGAAGAGAAGGCTAACAAGTTGAAGCAATCTCTCCCTCCTGGTCAGTATCAAAATATAATAAATAAATAAAAATGCTTTTTTTATTGTTTTTTTTTTTTGGCTGAGATCCATCTTTTTCGTGTTTTGTTCCAATGGGGGTGGTGCGTTTGTTCTTGTTGACAATTAGATGGGGTTTTCCTGGCTTTCATGTTTGCAGGTTTGAACGTGCAAGAGCTGTGAAAATTGTCAAGTGATTACTAGGAGAAAAAGGAAGAGGTTTTTGCTTTATTTTATGGCCCTTTCACATTGATTCAATTACTTTGATTTGTAATGGATCTGAAGTAGTAGCAGAGCAGGATATGACCCTTTAAACGCTTTTTGAAATTGGAATTTTGGGTTAATTATTGCAGTTTTCTTTTCGACAGATTTTGGTTATTTTGTCTGTTAAATTTCTGAATGGTTGAATTGGATTCTTGAGCCATTTGATTCTTCTTCTTCGCTTCAACTTGTTTTAAATTGTTTGCAACTATGAGTTGTGTGATGCTTCCTGGCTTGAAATTTGAAATACAGTGATGGATCAGCAGCAGACGTGCCTTTTTATATATACATTTGGCATGTTGTTGATGCCTGTCGCATGACAAATTAGCTATGTATCATACATCAAGGAGGGGTCTAAGGTTTTCCTTAATTGCACCAATGCCCACATATGAGGAATGGAGCCGGAAATGAGTTCAAAAACGAAAATATGAGGTCTTAACTCTTTAGTAGAGTAATTCTAAAAGTCACCCTTATATCATTCTTGTGTAACTTTAAGAATAAGGTGGTTTTTAAAATCATCATTTGATTAAAATTCAATAGTAATCAATCATAAGGCGGATGGTTATTTTAGGCGCTATATCATTTTACAAGAGTAACTTCTAGTACTACTCATTTAAGCTTAGGTGATGGTTTTACACTAGCCGAGTTCTATCAATGCCCCCAATAGTGGGGGCATATTATAAAATGATGAACATGGGTCCCAATAACCAAATCACTTAAATCTCCGAGATCTAAACAAGCATAACAAAATATTTGACATAGTCCTTGTCAACCCACATATAGCTCAATAACATAGAAAACTCCAAAATAACACACTCTTGGGGTTGGGTCGATCATGCCCACAACATTCAAACACAAAATCAAGTAAAAGTGTCTCTACAACAATATTCTTATAACTTAAGAGATACATAGATAAAGCAAGTCATAAAACTAGGAGTTCTTATCCATGTATACAATCCAACTATTCAAGTTTGTGCTCACCAACCGACGGCGCCATCTTAGTCACCCTTAAACTACAATACAAAGTTACAAACTCAAGAAGTGAGACAGTCTTGGTGCATATAAATTCAATAACAAGGGAATGGGCAACAAGTAGTTAATGTAAACCACCATTTGTTGCTATTTACACCCTCTTTTAGATTGTAAAAAGCATTAAAATGGATGGAAAGTTCATCACAAGATGGGCGCGCACAAAATTTTAACTTGGAATGCTCAAATTATCCTTTTGTTAAAAAGAAAAAGAAAACGAAAGAAAGCAAAATAGATAACGGTGAGAGAAGGGTAATTTAGGTGTTTTAAGTCAAATCACATTTGCAACATTTCATCCACTTCAATACAATACAAAGTAGGTAAATTGCAATGAAATGGTGGTATGAGAGAGCTAAGTACCATAAATGATAATTTGGTCATTTGAAAAAAATAAAATAGGTGTCAGTTTATGGAGATTAAATAAAATTTTGTAAAGAAAAAAAAAATTTGAGAATGAACCTTCTATCGTTATCCTGAAAATGTAATAAAATGTTGAAAGTATTTTTTTACAATATAAAATAATTTATTCACAAATATTGTAGAACGATCTCTTCTTCGTAATTGTATGTATTCATGCATGTGAAGTGAGAAGTGGAGAAGTACTTGGAAACCTTACCAAACTTGGAGCTCGACGATTCTAGAGATAGATATTCAGGGCTTCTTCTTATTCTTTTCATAGCAGCCTACAATACAGTCTGCATGATCACTTCCAAAATTCAATGCCCCGATACAAGAACTATAGCACTTTATTTTAAGAACTTCAAGGCTGATGGGATAGTCTTTAGGATGCATTGGGTCCCTAAAAATGCATTCAAGAAGCTTTTTAGCAACACAAAACTCCCCACCAATTGTTTCCCCACACTTTTTAACTGCCCTAAGCTCACAACAACGACATATATGATTTATACCCTTATTATCAAGTTCGAAAGGATGAAGGTTCTTTGGCAATAAAGTGGAAGCAGAAGACAAAAGGGTAGGGTCATTAGCATGCACTTCTAGTATTATGAGGATAATCTTCATCATCACCAACATAAGTGTTATCGTATACTTGCTAGTCATCATATTTCTCCCACTCTAGAAATTATCCTTTTTGAACATCAAATTTATAAGCTATTTATTGGGATTAAGTCCTTGAATCACCATCACAATTGAATAGCTTGAGACCCTTAAAATACAAACTTTTTATTCAAAAAGAGAATTTTTTTTTTTTTTTTTTTAATAAGAATTGTAGCTTTTGAAAATCTGAAAATGTCCTAGTAAAATAACTCTTGGTCCAAGTAATGTATTTGGTTAGGAGCATGAGGTTTTATAATATTTTTTATGCAATTAACTTGTGACTCTTGGCAAAAGTCAACTATATTAAAAAAATTACGTAAACAAGTGAAGATGTATCATCATCCAAGCTCAAGGAAATTAAATAAAATATAAAAGAAGAGGTATCATTCAATATTCATAACATATTAGATCAAAGCTTCCATTTAAATAGTATTTAAAAGAAAATATTGGATTTTTTTTTTTTAAAAAAAAAAAAAAAAAAAAAAAAAAAAAACTAGTAAATATGCAGTATTGGAGTGCCTAGAGGGCAAAACAGCATACTATTCATTTATGCATAGGCATTATAAATAGTGAAAGTTACAAATGCAAGTGACTTGTTCAAATGTCGCATCTATAATAAAAAAGAAACAAACAAATAAATAATTACAATATGAGGAGACATTTAAAAAAATGAATCTAAATGACTCCTTGTAAAGACAAAAGTTTGTGGAACAAGAAAGCTACAACTAAGCTAGTCATGCAAAATAAAATTTATTATTTTTACATAAACTTTCGAAGTACCTTAGTAACCTCTATTCATTTGAAATTCCAAAGATCATGATCATAGTATATAATTCATAATATTTTTTGAAATAAAAGTGGCGACCTATTTTTCAACTGTATTTTCCTAAAACCCTAAACAACGGGAAATATTTTTCCATTGACAGAAAATTCTTCTTTAATTTTAGGAAAATGGTTTACGGTTTTCAAAACCGTAAACTATTTTCCGACTTTGAGCATTTCATTCTTGAATCGACGAATCATGCCAAGACCCGCCTAGGACCTCGCAGGGACTTGACCGGAACCCGTTCGGGACCTGCCTAGGACTTTATCGGGACTTGACCGGGACACATTCGAGACTTTATTGGGACCCGCACAGGACCCGACCAGACCTGCCCGGGACTCGCTCAGGACCTGGCCTGGACTCACCCGGGACCTGCCTGGGACTTGGGACCTACCCAAGACCTGATTGAACCTGCATGGGACTTGCCCGGGTGGGGCTTGGGTTGGTCCGAGCAGGTCCAGGGCAAGTCCAGGGTGGGTCCTGACCAGGTCCGATCAGGTCCTGGTCAAGTCCCAGTGAGGTCTCGGTCAAGTTCCAGGCAGCTCCCGGCGAGGTCCCAGGCGGGTATTTTTATATTTTATTTTTAAATTATTTTATATTAGTATTTTTATGTTGTGAATATAAGAAATATTTGTGATTTTCCATGCGCGCTAAATGTCGGAAAATGTTTTCATCGTAAAATATTTTCCTGTAAAAAGATTTTCCTAAAGATATTTTACGGCGGAAATATTTTACTTCGAAACAAAGAGAGCCTTAGTTTTTATGTTATTCGAAATAATGTTCTTAAAATTAAAAATTAAAAAATAAAATAAAATAAAAAAAAGGAAGAGAAAGAAAGAAACGTCTTGTTCTTCACTTTCCCATGTCAGAAACTTCAGCGTCACGTGAGAAATTTCTCAGATTCGTTAACTCCTAACTGAAGGCAAATGTGAGAAATCTTGCCGAGCAATTCATGCATCTTTCTTTTCCTTTTTAAAAGAAAACCAAATTGATTATATGTTATTCATTTATTTGTTTTTGTTAAGCAAATTGCATGTAAGTTAACTAAGTAGGGAGGAGGAACAAAATTTACACCATAAGACTATAAAATTTCCTTCAAATTATAGCAACTTTGCACCTCTAGAGACTCATAAAACCCACTTTTATTTGCCCTTTTGATATACCCCATTGGAGCTCTTGCCATTGTTGATAGGCTATTGGTGCAAAGATTTTCCATCTGGGTTTGAGTGCAAAATGGTTGGAAATCCGATGGCCCAAGTGTTTTCATCGTCACTTACTACTTTCCCTTGTACTTCTTCAAATTGCTTGCCTACTTTTCCATTGAAATCAAGAAGGAAACCTGCCCGGGTAAGAGCTGCATCCGCTGACGCAGAAAGAAAGAACAATATTTGGAGTCAAACATTGCGGCCATTGAGGGATTTTGGGTTCGGTCGGAGGAGCATTTGGGAGGGTGGGGTTGGGTTGTTTCTTGTTTCCGGCACCGTTCTGTTAGCGGTCGGTTTGTCTCGGTTGAGGGGGTTCCAGATGCGGTCTAAATTTAGGAAATATTTGGCTGTGTTTGAGTTTGCTCAGGCTTGTGGTATTTGCAGGGGAACGCCTGTGAGGATCAGAGGAGTGACCGTTGGCAATGTTATCCGCATTAATCCTTCATTGACAGGCATTGATGCAGTTGTGGAGGTGAGCTTGATGCCATCATCTTTGTGTACCTAATTTTGTTCTATGTTTCTATTTGACAACATCTCCGACAATTTTGTCACTCGAATTGTTAGCAATTTGAACAGCAAATATGAGAAAACTCTTACAAGGTTACTTAGTTAGGAGTGACAATTCGTGTTCGCCTGTCGAGTTTAGATTGTGTCGATATATGTGTATAAGATTATATAGTTCAATTATAATCCGACCTATTTTATTAAACCGGACATGTCAATTCTAATCCGACCAATTTAATTAAACGGATCAGACTTTTCAATCTTACCCGTTTAATTTCGTGTCGGGTTTGTGGGTTATGTCAAAAATTGCTGGCCCTATACCCACCCCAAGAATGTCTCGGGCAAACCGGCCTTCATACTATGACAAGTGAGCTCTCACATTTTTTATCCGTATTACCAACAATCGAGCCAAAAAAAAAAAAACTAATGGGGATCTGTTTCAATCAAGGAAGAATTCTTGGTTGTAGGTGGAAGATGAAAAAATGATCATACCTCGAAACTCAGTTATCGAGGTGAACCAGTCGGGTCTTCTGATGGAAACTTTGATCGATATCACACCGGTGGATCCAATTCCAACGCCTTCAGTGGGACCGCTGGAGCCAGAATGTGTTGAAGAAGGTGTAATTGTGTGCGATGGGCAAAAGATGAAGGGAAATCAAGGGGTGAGTTTGGATGCAATGGTGGCGATATTCACCCGCCTGGGACGTGAAGTGGAGGGCATTGGTGTTGCACAGGCCTTCTCACTGGCTCAACGAGTTTCCTCAGTGATTGAAGAGGCAAAGCCATTGCTGGCAAAGATCAAAGCACTGGCTGAAGATGTTCAACCTTTACTGGCTGAAGCTCATGATGGTGGTGTGCTAAGGGAAGTTGAGAAATTAACCAGAAGCCTCACTGAAGCCTCTGAGGAATTGAGGTGAATTTTCCAACCCTTTTTTCTTTCTTTTTTCTCATTGTGAGGTTTTTGTATCTCTCTCTTATTTTTTATGATGCAGAAGGGTCCATTCATCTATCATGACCCCTGAGAACACAGAACTCATCCAGAAATCCATTCAAACTCTGGTTTTGGCATTGAAGAACGTTGAGGTGAGATGCTAAGCTGATTACAAGTCATGAGCTGTCTTTCTTTTCTTTTTCTTTTTTCTCAATTTGTCTCCTCTTTTGCATCCTCCCACCATTGCAGAATATAAGCTCTGATATTCAGGGATTCACGGGCGATGAGGCTGCAAGGAAGAATTTGAAATCACTTGTCAAGTCCCTCAGCAGGCTATTGTGAAAAGGTGGAAACATAATAGGAGGATAATTGGATGGTTAACAAGCCTCCTCCCTTATCAATGAAGGAAAATGCTTGAGGTGTTACAATTTTTACCACATTCTTCTTATAAACTCACATAATCACATTTTATGCAAATGAGTGTCACATGAATTATCATGTGAATTTGTAAACGTAATAAGTGTTTTGAAGATTACCATGTTAAAGAATAGTAAACGTTGTACCCCTAAGAGCACTAGACATCACTAATTTTCTTTTTCCCAGTTGACAAAGCTGTCAAAGCATATAACAATAGAAATTGTTTTTTTTTTCTTCTCAATTTGTCTCCTCTTTTTGGTTGCACTTGTATTGAAGGGCTTTGATGCTAGAGGTACATGTTGCATTCCTTTTACTGGGGGGTTATCTTCAAATCCAATTCTAATGTCACTTGATGATACCCATGGTTAATTAAGAGCAAAGATAACATGTAAAAGCCACATTATATGGCCAAAAGCATAGACACCATCCTCAGTTGCTCTTATAACATCAGTGGAGAAATTTTCTTTAATCCCTCCGCTTAAACTAATATTTGTCTTTAGATCACGTGATTCTTATATGCATTTTTAAAAATGCATATAAAAATCATGTGCTCTAAAAATATATGTTAGTTTAATAGACTGGATTGAAATAATTTCTTCCAACCAAATTTGGATAAAAACTTCCTTGACATAAAAGAAGACACAGATTTTAAGCTTTATAATCAATTCACTTAATAGTTAATCCAGCTTGCTACATATTTGGTCTACAGTCGGTTAAAACTGCACTCCCCTCCTTTGCACCAAAGCAAACCTCAAAGTCTAAAATGAAAAAACTTCAACTGCATGACCACAAACCCTCCAACCCTCAGCTTGATTATCACAAATTTTATACATTAAACCGTCCGAAACGGCGGCGCCTCACCAAATTTCAGTATGTAGGCTGTCTCATAAACAGGCCGCAGTTGCAGAATCACTTGAGCATCTAAATATGCATCACAGGAGAAACACCAAACCGACAGATCACTGTTTCCCAAAGTAAACACCACATAAGCATTGAGCAAAGACAACTTCGTAATGCATTGCCGAGAAAGTTAAATGTAATAATCAAAGAAGACCCAGTTTGAAGAAAACAATTGCTAATACATAATAATACCTGTAGCTGAGTGCCAGACAATGATTCGACTGCTGATAATGCTCGAGCATATGCTTGTTAGCAAAACGGCTGCAGAGCACGTCCTTGCAGCATAAACATAACCAATTCTCATCCGGGTGTTGGCACCTTTGCACATGTCAATGATTTCACACATGAGCAGATAAATTCAATGTCTTTTATAAGTAAAGGAAATTAATTAGCCGTGCAATGGGGGCAACCCACGTACACAAGAAGTATAAAAAGAAACACGGGATAAAAGGGTAGCAAAGTTCCGCTCAAATAAGGTTTTGAAGAGACATGTCTGTATATCCGTGCTTGTTCTCTCTTGATTATATACTTCAATAACTTAATTATCATGTTAAAGTATTAATTAAATGTTAAAATTCACTATTTTCTATCCGTTTATGATTTTAAGATAAATGATAATTTAACTTGGTATCGTAATAGATGTTTTGAATTTGACCCACAATCCCACATTTTACCCTATTTTAGTTAAATATTCCAAGCTTCATTTGTTAACATATTATCTTAACACTTTTCTTATTGTAAGTGGGACTAAACCAGTGATGCACCATGCACGCTTATTAAATGTAACAAAATAAAATCTAGATCGGGCAGGAAAACGGAGAAGATTCTATTCCACCAGCAATATTTTTCTTTTAAAAAAAAAAAAAGTAGAACTCAAAACCACCATGATAAATTACTGAATAATCTAAAAACATAACAAAAACTAAAGAATTTAATCATCTAATTATTAATTTGCCAGATAAAAAATTCATATATGATTCGCTCAAAATAGAAAAGCTCTAAAAACCTTCATTAAAGATATCTTTAGAATTGATAGCATTTAAGGACTAATAAGATGGAATATAGAGATACGTTTTGAGTGTGAGTGCCAAAATCAATAGCGTTCAGTAACAACAACACAAATGAGTGTAAATTTTGGTAAGATTAGAAGGTGAAATGGAGCATGGATCTAAGAAGCAACCTGTGGCAAGGAGTATCGGGGGTGGGGATGTGAGCGAGATCCGACAACAGGGAAGCCAGATGATCGCACCGAGTCCGAGCCTCAACCCAACCCGACTCCGCCCCGGATAAAAACAACAAGTCTTCCTCTTCTTTCTGAATCAATCATTAAAAAACTCCCATTAGAACCCTAACCTAACAAACAAATACTCAAAAGAGAAGAAGAAGAATAAGAGCCGTCCGATTGATTTACCGGTGGAGCAGAGGAAGAAGACGAAGACGGAGCAGCTTCACTCGCCATTGAAAGAGGGACGGTCAATAGGACTAGACTTTTGATTAGACTAAAACTGTTCGACTAAATAGTGTTTGGCTGAAAACGACATCGTTAAGAATATTTAACTCACCATAAATTTATGAAAAAAATTCATATTTAATTACTATTTTTTTGTTTTTTATTTCAATTTAATCTTTTAAGTTTTTAATTTCAAAAATTAAATTTTAAATAGGCATTTTTATCACTTTATTGTCACTATAAAAATACAATATCATATGATTTTGAGAAAGAGATTTGAAGATGTCAATTGACCGTATATCAAGCTCCGACTGGCCACTTCATTTTCTTTTTTGTAATCTTTCTATGTGGATTACCTTTTCAAATCGATTAAAATGATTATTTAGTAGCATAACGGAAAGTCACTTTAATTCTTAAGTCAATGATAGACTTCGAGAAAGAAAGTAAACAAAAAACACAAGTATTTGGCAAGAATAAAGTGAGCATACCCACAATAATTTGAGTATGTCACCCCTACCCTCTTAACTTATGCTTCCGTCAATTTTTTTGTTTAATGAAATGCTAGTAATCGTAGTGGCGGGGGTTCATATGACATCTATCCGGCAAGTGTGTCTTGTTGCTAATAAGCCTCCTTTAAGGTCATGTCAAAGATGTACCAATTAAGCAACCAGACAATGCCTACTTCAAAAGAAGTTTATTATATGGTACCCAAAGATCTATGATTTTTTTTTTTTTTTTTTTTTCACACCGGAGATATTTCTAAAATGTAATTTGTTATTATATATATATATATATATATATAGAAGCAAAGTTGTGTGAATTACTCTTTAGGAATAAGTGATTCAAGATTTCACTGATTTATGGGGAAAAAAGAGAGTATAATTTATCCAAATACTAAGTGGGCTGGATACTGGGCTTGATTTGGGTGAACCTGCCCCGAACTATTTCCGACCCGACTAAGCACTTGAGCGAAGCTAGGGTTTTGGAGTCTGTCCTGTATAAATACCAACTTTCCTTCACTTTCTCGTCATAGAGCTGTGATTTCTTGGGTTTTGGGTTGACCTCTTGCGCTGCTCGGTTCTCTGCGATCTCGCGAAAGCAGCGAAGAAATCATGGGGCATTCGAACGTGTGGAATTCTCACCCTAAGAGCTACGGCCCTGGCTCCCGCGCCTGGTACGTGACATCGATTTTCTCCCTTAGCTGTTTGGTTCCCGAGAAAATTTTAGTCAAAAGTCGTTTGTTATTTGGTTTGTCGCTGTAATGATTGTTTCTTTTTTCTGTTTAATCTTATCTTGCTGGGTTAATTGTTGTTCGGATCTTGTGCCAAATACTCATATTATTGCGTTTAGACTTTGCTTAAACATCATGATTTTTCGTTCATCGTGCTTGTTTATCTGTTTAATTAGTAGGTTAATTTCTCTGTTTAAAAAAAGAATTTGATCGTGCTTGTTTATGAGCAAATTGGAAGATAAGGTTTTGAACAAAATAATGTTGAAAACATTACGTTAAAGGAAAATGCGGGCTTAAAAGTGAAAGACCATGAAGAGGAAATCATTGCATTATAGTATATGGAATAGATTTGTGGCCATGAGTAGATATATAAGCAAGTGACCATTTTTCGTTTCTCTTGGAAGATTTAATTGCTTGGAATTGTTGGAAGTGCAACGATTTCAAAAATATTTCAGGCAGGGTATTGTGTTGTGGACTGAGGTTTTAGAGTTCATGCCTTGTAGTAGCGATTTTGTACATGGTTTGAGGACTTGCACATTTGGGAAAAGTAACGAAGTTATTGATTTGGGATTTTGTGTTGTGCTTCTTTTGTTTGGCAGTCGTGTGTGCGGGAATCCCCATGGGCTGATTCGGAAGTATGGCCTCATGTGTTGCAGACAATGCTTCCGTAGCAACGCCAAGGAAATTGGCTTCATCAAGGTAATGATCTTTCTTCCGTGGATAATTATGCTTTATTGAGTGATCTGGTTTGAATTGGTTTTTTTAATCTGATCTCATTTTGGCAATTTTTTTCCTTCTTTCTTGCAGTACCGCTAAAGGTTGTAATCATCTGTGCCACAAAGCACTCTTTTCGGCTCCAGTGGCTGCCATTGTGTTCTCTGTGATGCCAACGAAAGTAGTTGTTTTAAGTTTCAAGGAACTTTTGATTTTCTGTTGTAGTTAATCTAATGTTAAACTTGAGTTGATTGTGGGTTTATGAACATTTTTGCATTACATTATCGAAGCTATATTAAAACTCATTATCTTCTAATTGCTGCTGCCATTACTAGCTTTTAGATATGGTGATATTACTTGTTGAGATTCTATTCTATTTCTCAAGTTAATGAGACTGAATCTTTGAAACTGACAACTAGTTCTCCCCAATGGCATTGTAGTAGAGAAGCTATAAATTCTATTCTTTTGCAAAACCCTATTTAGTTGCATCGTTAGAGTCTGTGCCTCTGGTTATTCCCCCTCTGTTGTATCTTCATTTCTCACTTCCTAGACACCATCTTCATTCTTCATTTGGAAGTCATTGATAGATCCTAGTCTGATTGACTTGGACTCCTTGATTCTGATGTTGGATCAGAAATTACCTTCTGTCAAAGGCGGTCTTCAATGTTTCGAAGAGGTTCTCTGCAAGCTGACTCCCATGATTGTTGACAAAGATGAAGGTTAGTGAAATTCTGGCCGGTGGTTGTTGCTGTTGGCCGTGGCAGCCTTCATGTTCCCAACCCAATGTTATGGGTTTTCCCTGCCGTTCATTTTGCTCTTGCATTCTCCCATTTACAGTCAAGATTGTACCACATCGGTTAGATTTACTGTTGGGGTCCAAGTAAACCGGCTCATTTTATTTCAATCTCCCTCAACTCGATTTTACTTCCTTTCTCTTCTTCCACACCTAACTCCCAACTACTATAGTAGCTGCCACAACTAGTACTAACTTTTCATCATATACAAATTTCGGACTTTCTTCTGCAACCCTAAAACTTAATTTTAGGTATTTCTCCTCCAAGGTGTTTTTTTCAGAGAAGGGTTCAACACCAAACATCAAGAGAAGCAACAAGAAAGAAATACAGTGCACTTCAGGACTTAAACCAACCTTGGATTTGTGTCATTTTGGTCTGTGAAATTGATGGACGAGAAGAGTCTTGTGGGTTGGTTTGTGGTACGGCTCATTGGATCTGTAGGTTATATATTGGAATAAACTATCTCAGCCTTTGAATTTGCTTTCCTGGTGATGGTGTAGATGAATTCAATCCGGTCTACACAAAATCTTGAGCGGATCTAGATCTAATTCAGTTTTGGGGTGGGGCCTTAGTTTTCTCATCCTTCCATGGTTAAAATTTATGTGGTGATAATAACAAACAAGCGCACAAGCACACACCCAATGCTCAGAATTAGACTAATTCTTTTGATATAGAAAGTAATGGAAAAAGGTTAAAAAAATAATAATAATAATAAAGGCCAATATTAGTTATGAAAGTTGGTATAAGAGAATTAGGGGTATTATAATTTTTACTACGAGTTTCTTGTGAACACTTATCAAGTTATAATTATGCCATTTTGTAAGTTTACTTGGCACTTACCACGTTAACTACTAAACAATTTTTTTTAAAAAAAATGTTACACATACTCTTATTATCACATTCTCAAATGCATATTCCTTAAAATTGTGTTAAAAACCAATATTGGATTTTGAATCTAATAGTGATTTGCGAGTGTGATCATTTCTCAACAATTAAATTTGATGGAGTAATGATATACATCAATCCATTATTCTTTCACATTAAAGTTGATGTGGTGTGATCTCTAAAGTATTTATTGCATGAGGATTGTTTTTTTTTTTTTTTTTGGACATGTCCTCACAAAGAGAGGGGAAAGAGAAATTCGAATTAAGTGACATCTGCTTTATGAGACGTAGTCTTCAACTGATTGAACTACCTATTAGGAATGAGAATTGAATTTTTGGTTGGGAGGATCACACCCCATCAGCTTGGATGGATGGGAGTATTATGTATAATGGGGTGATTAATAGAATTACTCAATTTTATTGTGGTCAACAGGGAGTGCCACGTCAGCTTATAAGGAGATTATAATAAAAAAATTGTAGTGCCTCAAACATTTTGTTTAAAATAAAATAGAAAATCTTGATACTACCTTGCATTTACACCTAAATCTCACACTAGAAAGTTTTTCTTTAATTTTATTTTTCTTAAGGATGAGTAACACCTAAAAGGTCTTACAAACAATATAATATGACACTTGGCAACGGCGTATTGCTTAAGGTTGACTACTTGATAGTCTTACTAATAAGAAATTAGTGTCAACTACTGTTGATTATAATAATCATATAATTAACAACTTTTTTTTTTTTAAAAAAAAAAAACTAAGTCATGCTTAAGTGCTTAATTAACATTTAACTAGTCTAAAATCTTGAACAATGCAAGTGGTCGCTAGGGTGGGTTTGCCAAGCGACAAAAAGAAAAAAGTGTCAATAATTGTTGGGTTCCAATGTTTGATTCGCAAGCAAAGTGGTCTAGTCTAGACATGACTCAATGAACTGCTTCTACGGAGAGAAGTAACGTTGTTGTAACTTAAGGAACAAACGATGTAATTTGTACTCCTTTATCACATTTCCAGTACTACTAAATGCTTTGTTGGACTCACTACTCTTATCTTATTTGAGCTCATATATATATATATATATATATTGTCGTTGGAAATACTATAACTTTTACTATAAATTTCTTAAATTGATATGATGAACGACGTGACATTTATTACGCCAATCATTAAAATGTAAATATCGTATGGTAGTTTACGTAGAACTAATTTCCATAAAATATATATAGATTGTATGGTGAATTCATAAAGGGATTGTAGTCAATGTTGTAATACCCCGTTCATTTTCCTTTATGTTGGGAGTTATATATTGGGCAACTCAGATCTCAAGCTGTTGTTTAAAACCTAACGAAAATCTAGCATCTATTCTTTGGTTACAATAGTAGTAGAGGAACATATTATTAACTTCTTTTTTTTTTTTTTTTTTAATGACAAGGAATCTATGTAGGGTCACTTCATGTACTCACTATTGTTGGTTAAACCTTGGACACGTACAAAGCGCTTCATCCACATGGATTGGATAAGATTCTAGCTTCATTGACTGGCATGACCCCAAAGAATTGTTTGCATCCAAAAAAATTCGAACGTTAGACCTAATAAAAATGACATTAAAACTAACTGGTTTACCACTTGAACCAAACCTTTAAGGTTTGTAATAATAACTTTTGCAAAGCACAGGCAGCCTTAGCTTTGCTTGGAATATGTTTATATACTCTTCTTCACTCTAGAATTTTTGTGGGCCATCACTTGTGAACATAGCTGAATATTCTGCAACTTTTCTTTGGAACCATTCAGATGACCATTTTACACCTAGACACCTAGTGGCTTGCGTTAAATGGTGTTCAAATCCTGAGCTTCTTTTCCTAATAATTTTGTCTTCAAGTTAAAGTCTACATTTTGGTGGCTTGCCATAGTGTTTTAAACCTGATCAGTTGTTAAACCAAAGAAATTTTACAAGAAAAACAACGATCCAACATCATCTCTAAAACCCTAAAAGTCGTTGACCAAATGGTTGCGTTTGTTCCATCGACTTTTAGAGTCGTCGTGGATATTTACTTTTAGCGACGCCAACAAAGGTCGTCGCTGAAAATCGATGAAAGTTTCTCACGAGAACCGATCTGCCGTCGCAGATATCATCTTTTCAGCGACGACACTGGTAGTTATTGCGGTTATTATAAGTATGAAACAGTTAGAAATATGATTCTGCAGAACCAAAATTCTCTTGGCCTTTGCTTTAGACATGAAAATGAAAGGCTTATAATGAGTCAGTGTCAGCTGATATGATGCAGCCTAACAAATCAAACAACTGGCGTGCCCAGAAAACAAGCTTACATCTTCACTGACAGAGAAAATTGTCTACAAATAAGGAAAGCATATTTCACCAACCTTCTTGACTAAATTTTTCTCCTCATTTTTAAGGCATTTAATTTCTTCTAGGTTTCTTCTTAAACAAACAAATAAACAATCTCTTCTCTGGATCATTCAAGTAAAATTCTTGTAGCCTTATTACTGCCCCCATTGCAGCAATTTTACCTTTAATCAATTTTTTTTTTTTTTTCTGTGGGAAATAATATGTGGCATCTAGATCTTGTCTATGTTATGTGTCAATTATTGGGAAGGATGTTTGGCCCAGTGACACAGGCATGGCATTTGAAAAAAATGGTTGTACCATAAATGAGTGACAAGTATATACTATTTTCCATTTGATTGGTTGCTGACATATTCAGTTCAACCAAATATCTATAACACATAAATTCAAAAAAAAAAAAAACAAATATTATACATATATATTTTATTCTGTTTCTTGTCAATCATTGTAAAATGATCTTTTATTAAGATCCCTTGCAAGTTAATATGTTAGTGTATATATGTATATAATTAATCGTTTATTAACGTGTTTCTCTGTTTCAGATATCTCTCGGCACACTCTCTTCTATAGTTCGAAAAATTCAATACTTGACTCGAACGACTTAGCTCGGCTCGATTACGGCGCTAATTGGTACACAAATAAATATCTAATGTGGGGATGAAGTGGAAAGGAGAAGCAATGTATAAGAAATGCTAGAGGGTGCAGACAAAATCATTTATCCTAAGCTTATAACCATGCGCAAAGCAACTAACTATTGCCGAATAAACAAACATCACTTAGTGGTTGTGTTACTTTTAAACCAATTATTCTATGGAGTGTAGCTTAAGTCACATGTGGCTTCAAAAATTCCAAAGCCAACATCATTTCATAATATAACTAAACATTATTATTTTACATATTTTTGCTCCCCTCGTGTTCAAAAATAGTAGGTGATCGAATTTGTAAGGTGACTCAACTTGGATGGGGTTTCTCAACAGCTCCATGAATGTCGGTCAGTAGTATAATCATTAATTTTGATTGGTTAAAGTAAAGTTATTATAATTCTGGATATTGTAATTATTATTTAGGTCTAAACAATTAAAAGTGCTAATTAAGCTCTATGATTGTGTCATCGTGTGTGGATAACATATGTTGGGGTTATCCCACATCGGTTGTGGAAGGGGTTGGTAGTTAGTTTATAAGTGTGAGGGAAAGCCTCACCTCTTAAACTAGTTTTTGGGGGTTGAGAAAGATCCAAGACCACCCAACACTGATATCAGAACCCAGGTTTACCAACAAGTCTCGGTCCAACAGTCCACAAGAAAAACGGATTGTCGTTATTCCGACTCAGGGGGAGATTGGTGTGTGTGATGCATTTTTTTCTTTTCTTTTGTCCCTAAGCTTGTGTTTGATGCATCTCATAAAGGAAATTTTTTTAACTAAATGACAAAAATTTCCTCAAAACCAATCTAAAGAAAATATCCTCAAACCCATTTAAAATAGTGCCAAATGTCTATTAACATTTTTGTCCTATAGTAAATATAGACATATAGTAAACTGATTTATGTCTTTAGAGTGGTACTCATATCATGTAGGATGCTTTTTTTCTTTTTTCCTATTTACGAATAAGATCAATTTGGCTAAATAATCATCACCTTTTTATATGGATAAATGTTAAATATTAAATCCACATTTTATTGGACTGATCATGTGGCAGTTCCTATCATCTCTATTTTTTTTTTTTTTAACAAATATTGATTCAGGAGCTAATAGGTGATCAAATTTGTAAGGTGACTCAACTTGGATGGGGTTTCTCAACAGCTTCATGAATGTCGGTTAGTAATATAATCATTAATTTTGATTGGTTAAAGTAAAGTTATTATAATTCTGGATATTATAATTATTATTTAGGTCTAAACAATTAAAAGTGCTAATTAAGCTCTATGATTGTGTCATCGTGTGTAGATAACATATGTTGGGGTTATTCCATATCGGTTATGAAAATAGCTAGTGGTCAGTTTATAAGTGTGAGGGAAAGCCTCACCTCTTGAACTAGTTTTTGGGCGTTGAGAAAGGTCCAAGACCATTCAACACTAATATTAGAGCCTAGGTTTACCAACAAATCTTGGTCCAATAGTCCACGAGAAAAATGGATTGTCGATGTTCCGACTCAGGGGGAGATTGGTGTGTGTGATACATTTTTTTTCTTTTCTTTTGTCCCTAAGCTTGTGTTTGATGCATCTCATAGTAGCAAATGTCTATAAACATTTTTGTCCTATAGTAAATATAGGTATGTCTTTAGAGCGGTACTCATATCATGTAGGATGCTTTTTTCTTTTTTTTTTCCTATTTACGAATAAGATCAATTCGGCTAAATAATCATTACCTTTTTGTATGGATAAATGTTAAATATTAAATCCACATTTTATTGGACTGTTCATGTGGCAGTGCCTATCAACCTTTTTTTTTTTTTTTTTAACAAATATTGATTCAGGAGCTAATAGGTGATCAAATTTGTAAGGTGACTCAACTTGGATGGGGTTTCTCAACAGCTTCATGAATGTCGGTTAGTAATATAATCATTAATTTTGTTTGGTTAAAGTAAAGTTATTATGATTCTGGATCTTGTAATTATTATTTAGGTCTAAACAATTAAAAGTGTTAATTAAGCTCTATGATTGTGTCATTGTGTGTGGATAACATATGTTGGAGTTATCCCACATCGATTGTGAATGGGGCTGGTGGTCAGTTTATAAGTGTGAGGGAAAGTTTTACCTCTTTAACTAGTTTTTGGGAGTTGAGAAAGGACCAAGACCACCCAACACTGGTATCATAGCTCAAGTTTACCAACAAGTCTTGGTCCAACAGTTCACAGGAGAAATGGGTTGTCGCTGTTCTGAATCAAGGGGAGATTGGTGTGTGTGATGCATTTTTTTTTTGTTTTTCTTTTACCCCTAAGCTTGTGTTTGATGCATCTCATAAAGGAAAATTTTTGAACTAAAGGACAAAAATTTTCTTCAAATCAGTCTGAAGAAAATATCCTCCAACCCATTTAAAATAGTGCCAAGTGTCTATAAACATTTTTGTTTGATAGTAAATATAGTAAATTGATGTATGTCTCTAGAGCGGTACTCATATCATGTAGGATCCTTTTTCTTTTTTCTTTTTTCCGAATAAAATCAATTCAGCTAAATAATCATAACCTTTTTGTATGCATAAATGTTAAATATTAAATCCACATTTTATTGGACTGATATGCCAATGCCTATCATTTTTTTTTTTTTTAACAAATATTGGTACTTTAGTCCAATAAAATAAATGTATAGTATGTAGCATTACTCTTTTGCGTGATATCTCCAATTTTCTTTCAACTAAGTTTATTAAATTAACATTTTTCCTTAAAAAAATATATCCGATTAATATACTGAATTTGGGAAATTTTATCCAACTTAATTTACAAGAAAAACTTTACCCCATTCAAAGTTAATAAAAGATATACTATTAGATTCATAATTCAATCAATGTAGTTTTGTCAATACCTTTTTTCTTGTCCATGCTTTGGATGTCTTAAAACAATGGATGAAATATTAACTTATTACACATTATAAAACAAAACAATTTTGTCCATATTACGTTGGGATATCCAAAAGTATGTTTTGTTTAATCATTGGTTTTCTCACTAGGCATAGACAAGTATTAAGGAAAAAACTTTATGGGAGGGAAATGGAATGGATTAATTTTGTTTGAATATAAGGATTAGAATAATCTAACACTAACATGCCTCTTTTATTTTATTTTTTGGGCTTTTATTTTAGTATTATTCAGAGCAGTCTATTTGCAACAAAGACCTACCCATCACCTATCTATAATACTAGACCTTCACCCTCTCCCACTTCTGGACAAACTGATCACTACCATTCAACAATGTTAGAGATGGGACTCCAATGATTTTTAAAAAGAAAATATCTGGCATAATAACAAGAGTAATACTATATACCGCACAAATATTTATACCATTAGCTTTGTTGTTGAGGTGCCCGCTTTTTTTTGTTGTTGATCCATTGTAACACGCTTTCTCTTATTTGAATAAAAAAATAAAAAAAATAAAAAACTATTTACACCATTATCCCATTATATTGACATAGTATTGCCAACCTAACAATGCTAATATAAAGATGAATTGATAATGTCATGTCAGCATAGTAGGATGGTGATATGATATATAGTACGAGAAATGTTACATATATTCATAAGTTCACACTCGTTAACATGACAATAAAAATTATCATTGAATTTTATATTTATCCTAATAATAATAATCAAAGCCCTGTACATGAACAACAAAGATAAGTGAAATCAGGATATTTTTTTATTTATCCCAAAAAACAAAAGAAAATGACAATGAATGGGACAGATAATTGGTGAAAGCTTGTGATGAGAAGTTAATAAAAATAATAGTTTAATGGGGTTTCCATAAAAGAAATGGAAAGTCCACACTCCACAGGACTTTGGCTGAAGATTGTCAACGAAGTTCCATGTGGACAAGGTTGAGAGGCTGTGAGAGAGACTGCAAAGGCCAAAAAAAAGTTAGAGCAGTGTTTTCATGAAGAAAAACTGCGTTGAAAGCAAAGGGATTCAGTACATTGATTGATGGAGACCTGAAAGAGATAGGGCATCTTAATTAATTATTAATAATTTAATTAATTAAATAATGGGATTATACAGCTTGGCTTGGCTTGCAAAAAATCATTTTTAATTTAAATTAAATTTGGTTAAGGTTGTCGCAAGTCATTGATCCCATCAACCACCATTTTGCTTAAGAGCTCTTTTCAAGTAGGTTTGCTCATTCATGTCCGATCTCCCTCTAACATCCCATAACTGTATTATTTTTATTTTTATTTTTCTAATCAAAGGGAGAAAGGATTATATAAGGGGTCTCTCCGACTCTAAATCCGAAGGGGGGAGAGAAAATGAGAACAAGCGGGAATGCTTCTAAACACATTGTGAAAAGCAGTTCCATTTATTAATCGAGTGTGCTCTCGAGTTAGCAGATCTTGAGACAACCCCATAACTGTATTTAGATGCTAATCAATTACTCTCACTAATTTATTTACCAAAAAATAAAAGACCCCTCACTCTTATTTTTTCAATTGGTTAAAGAAATTCAGAATTTTTTTTCTTCTAAAAAATAAATAAATAAAAATATGCCAATTTAATTAAAATTCACATGTATATGCACTTCCATAACATCGATGACCTAGAGTGCTGGTATTTAATGTGGTTTTTTTTTTTTTTTTTAGTGTATTGATTGAGTAACAACAGGGCAAATTGGAAGTTCTTGACAGCTCTCCCTACGACCAAATGAACAGGAGACAAGATGTCAATTGAAACAGCCAACTCTTTTATTGTTTTGTTGGATTTCAGTAAACTTAATTTCAGATTCATTTTATGGATCGAAGATTAAAATGAATCCGAACCATCTCATTCTCTTACACATGAATATATATATTAATTGTTGGATTTACAAAATTTCAGTAAAAAATTCCAATTGATACATGTAACAGATTTCTAGTTATGAAAAGCAATTACTGAGTAAATGCTTTTGTAAACTAGATTGAAAAGTGGAAAAGCAATTTGGGTAATCAAGGTTAATGAATATCTACCATGAAAATTTCTAGTCACTCATACAATTTTATCGACGGCGAATTCAGTGCTAATGTGGCATTATTACGTTAACTAATAAATAAAATTTCACACATCTAGGTTGGTCGTGATCACTTTTAGAGCTTTTGAAGGTAGTCACAACTATCCCCGTGCGAGATCTGGTCTAGTGTACTTAATAGAATAATTATAGTGACTAACTTGTTAATCATGCATTTTTAATTATTCTACCAATTTGTTGTAGCCGGCCCTAGAGAGAGAACCTCAGACCTCTCTCTAATTTTTCCTCTCCGGTAAGTTCCTTTAGGGAGGAGGGACGGAACCCCCCTCCCTATCCCCCTTCCCTCCCCGCTCCCACCCTTCTTATGCTTTTATGCACTTGTTTTTTCTGTTTTGTATCCTGTTTTGGTCCCCATCACCGATTTTAGCAGTAGCCACGCCACCCCCTCCACCTTGTCAACTAGTTGTCTCATCCGATCGTCAACTTGGAGGTTTTAGATTTGGTCTGATCTAAGTTAGATATGTTCCTTACGGGCTTGCTAGGCCAACGACGCGCCTCTCTCCCACCTTCTCCAGCCTCTCTGCCACCTGTCGCCGCCCTCCTCGTTGCAACACTACCACCACGCGCTAGTGCGTGGTCTACACGTGCCGACGTGGGAGCTTCACTCTCATGCGCATGCTCCACATGTGCGGTTGTTGCTTCACCTCCACCGATGTTGTTGTCTACAAGTTTTATGTTTTATGTTTTTTTTTTTTTTTTTTTTTTTTGTATTTTAATTTGTTTTTTACAGTTTCTTTGTAACTTGTTTGAATAAGTATTGTCCAGACCCTTGGGTTATGGATGTGAACAGTTTCCTGGCTTTTAAGTTAAGGAGGATAAGTTTTGGCACTGGGTTTTCTGCTCGAATATGAGTTACCTATGCATTGAGTTAAGTCTGTCTAGAACATATCTATTGTTACAACTGAAGATTAGTCATGGATTAGCGGATATTGATGTTATAGATAGGTCTTGAATGTCAGATTGTTATGTGTATATTTATGACTTGTAACTTCAACTATGATTTTTTAAGAGCTTTTGCTATGTGATGTATCATTCATCAATTAATGAGATTGGAATGATTTCCTTTAAATATATATATATATATATATATATATATATATAACTCAACCAATTTTGAATTGTCATCAACATAATTTTGAAAGTACAAACCCAACTAGTTTTACATTAATGGAAAAATCCTTATAATTAGGAAATTATTTTTGAAAAAGTTTTTTTATTTTTTTAATATATTTTTGAAAAAGGTTTTATAATTAGGAAATCATAAAAAATAAAAAAGAAAAAAAGAAAAAAAGTGAGCTTAATTTGTTGAAACCAAATTAGATTAACGTAACGTCCCTCCAAAGATTCACGAAGACCCAAACGCAAACCCAAAAAGCACAAACCTGGCTCCGACCACTCCCAAATCTCACCCTCACCCCTCACCTACTCTCTCTCTCGCTCTCTCTCAAAACCCAGAAGATATCACACTGCTGCAGTGCTTCTTCGTCGTCTTCTTCTTGTTCCAGTGGTTGGTCCCTCTCCAGAAATGCTGAATCCTCCGCAAACCCATTTCTCCATTTGTGTTTCTTCCAAATTCCTTGATCTGCAGCCATGAGAACCACTGAGGTTTGGGTTTCGGGTTGAGACCAAAACCCTTTCTTTTGAGAGGCAATGTGAGAGTGAGAGTGAGAGTGAGAGTGAGAGAGAGAGAGAAAAATTCCCAGAATAGTCCTATAATGGTGGCTGCTATTTCTGAAGCAGCTGCTTCTACAAACCCCAAGACCACTTCCCAACAACAAACGCATCTCCAAAGACCCCCTCTGCTACCTTCGGAGAAAGACAATGGCCACAACAATGGCCTTGGAAATCAGCCCAGAAGGCCCAGAGGCAGACAGGTCTCTTCCAGGTACATGTCTCCCTCTACTTCTACTTCTACTTCTACTTCTACTTCCACAACAACAACCACAACCACAACCACCACTTCTTCTTCGTCTTCGAGTTCTAGGAGATTCGCATCTCCTTTGCTGTCCCGTCCGAACAATTCCACACATTTATCGGCCACGTTAAGCACTTCCACGGCCACAAAACGGTCCCAATCGGTGGACCGGAGGCGACCCACTACGCCTCGGCCGATGCCGGCGATGCCTGACTCGAAACACGCCAATGGCGCCGAAGTATCGGCGGCTACGAAGCTCTTGGTCACTTCCACTCGGAGTTTATCGGTGTCGTTTCAGGGTGAGGCGTTTTCGCTTCCGATTAGCAAGACGAAGGCTCAAACGCCGAGCTTGAGCAATGCGAGGAAGGGTACGCCGGAGCGGCGGAGGGGGACCCCGGTTAGAGGAGGAGATCAGGCGGAGAACTCTAGGCCAGTGGAGCAGCATCGGTGGCCTGGTAGAACCCGGCAACTTGATTCGACAAATTCAGGTTCGAATAATCCGTTGTTGTCGAGGAGTTTGGATTGTGGGAATGGTGGTGCTGTTGATAGGAAGATAGTTGGAATGGGATCTGGGAAGCTCGTTCGAGCATTGCATAGTTCGATGATGATTGGTGACGGTAGGAGGGCCTCGTTTGATGGGAGGGTGAGCTTGGATTTGGGCAACGCTGCTGAGTTGTTGAAAGGTGGTCAGCAAAACCCAGATGCGAATTCAGTGAATGAGTCTTCTGTGCCTTCTGATCTCACTGCATCTGATACAGATAGTGTGTCCTCTGGTAGCACTTCAGGAGTGCAAGATTGTGGTGGGATTGTTGCCAAGGGAAGAGGTGGGGGGCCTCGAGGGATTGCTGTGTCGGCTAGGTTCTGGCAAGAGACAAATAGTCGGTTGCGCCGCCTGCAGGATCCAGGGTCGCCACTATCCACGAGCCCCGGGTCGAGAATGGCTGTGCCGGCAAAGTTAGTTCAGTCGAAAAAGTATGCTAGTGATGGGCCATTGTCTTCTCCACGAACAATGTCTTCGCCTATTAGGGGAGCCATGCGGCCCGCATCGCCAAGTAAGCTTTGGACATCTTCAGCTTCCTCTCCTTCGAGAGGGGTTTCTCCTTCGAGAGGGATTTCTAGTCCATCTCGGGTCAGGAATTCTGTTACTGGCTCATTGAGTAGTAATTCAAGTACGCCTTCGATTCTCAGTTTCTCTGTTGATATTCGGAGAGGGAAGATGGGGGAGGATCGCATTCTTGATGCACACTTGTTGAGGCTTCTGTATAACCGCTACTTGCAATGGCGGTTTGTTAATGCAAGGGCAGATGTTACCTTCTTGGTGCAGACACTGAGTGCTGAGGTATGGCTATTAGGCTGTACATTGCATTGTTTTCAATATATTTATTTTGGTATCTTTGCTACATTGCATTGTTTTCAATATATTGATTTTGGTATCTTCTCCTTATTCTTCTAATTCTATTAATGTTAGTATGGACATGATTTCCTTTACTCAGAAAGTGTCATCTTGAACGCTCTTCTTCATTACAGTAGCACATCTAAAGCAACAATTACAATGCTTCACTGTGCTAAATTTTGTCCATTGAATGAATTGAATGGTTAGTCTGAAAGCTTAGTAGCACCTAAATGTGTTTGTTCTTTCCTGGTGAATTCCACTAGTTTTATCTTAATGAGCACTGCAGTGTCTTTGGTCAATTTAATTTGAATTTGGCATTTACATAATTCATTTATGGCCTTTAACATCAAACGCTGGTTTGAGAAATTGGGAAGTTTCAGATTCACTATATAGAATTATGATTTGAAAAGAATGATAACATACTGAGAGCTGCATATCATTTGACAGAAATGGATCAGGTAAATGTTCATAATACAAAAGGTATGTAGCTGTTTATATGAGAATTTTAGACTGGAAAGATTAGGGAAGAAGGATCTTAAGCAATTTGCAATGCTACTTTTAGGATGTACAAGTCTTTAAAGTGATTTGGAGACTTGACTAATTGCCAGAGATAGAGCTTGGCCTAAATGATGTTGAAGGATGCTGCATGGTCATTTGGAAGGGTGTTATGAATGTTATTAACGTTTTTTATTTAAGCCATCATTTTTGTGGAGGACTTAATTGCACCTTTTAAATGTCTTGAACTTCCGGGAGTGAAAATGGAAAATTTTGAATTTCTCAGTTTTGTGGGTGTTTAGATGGTTTATCACATTCTGAAAAAGATTGGGTATCATGAATGTTAATGCACGAGTATTCTAAGTGCTTTTAGTGGTTTAAGGAAAGTAGGAAAGAATTTAGTTTGGCCTTGGAAAAACATCTATTCTATATTATAACGTTCCACATTGCCTGGGTGTAGAAAATATGATGTGTTTGTATGGAATATGCTCTCTCTAAATGGTATGAGGCATTTTGGGGTAAACCCAATAATAAAACTGTGCAGGATTGGCCCAAAGTGTGCACAAGCCCATGAGGATGGCCAATGAGGATGCTGGGTCCCAAGAGATTATAACGTCCCACATTGCCTGGGTGTAGAAAAGATGATGTATGGCAATTGTAAGATGTTTTATGTTGTCTTCAGTCAGTAGCATAACTTTTATGCGTTTCAAATGAAACAAAACAAAATTTCATTCATTTGAAATTTCTGGAGTTTTTAGTTGTTGCAGTGATTTCAACAAATGCATTAATACTTTCTGTTTGGCTTTGCATTTTCTTGACAATTTTGACTTGTTTAAACCATGCTAGGCCATTGTTTTTAATTTTAGAACTTGCTGTCACTTCCCAGTTAAAACATTTGTCCATGGTGCCACCGCGGGCTGCATATTATGTAATGAAATATTTAGTCCACTGGTCTTATCAGAATGTTATTCTTTGCATCAGAAAAATCTGTGGAATGCATGGGTAACAATCTCAGAATTACGGCACACTGTCACACTTAAAAGAATCAAGTTGCTATTGCTGAGGCAAAAATTGAAGCTAACTTCCATCCTCAGGGGACAAGTAAGATTCAGAGCTTTACTATATTGAAATCAGTTCTATGTTTATTATGTACTTGGTTATTAAATACCCAGTGACTTTGGATATGGGACATACTTGGAAAAACTATCTAGTTGTCCACGTATTTAAGCTGTAGAGGAAAGCTGATCAATCATCCGCATCTATTGTCACTTGGAAAAACTATCTCGTTGTCCACTTATTTAAACTGTAGAGGAAAGCGGATCAATCATCTACATCTATTGTCACTATTGATGTAGAAACATTCAGAGAGCTATGCATTTCTGTCAATTTTTTTGTGGAGACGTTCATGGAAGTGAAAGAAATTAGTGGTTTCTTTCTTCTTATTAGCACTGTTATTTGGTTAAACTTGGACAAGTGCCTTAACATATCGTGAAACAGGAAGCTCATAAAAATATGATTTCAATAACTCAAACTTAAAATTGTCTGCTGCTAGTGGAACACAGATAAAAGATAGAACTTTGTTACAAATGCCTACCCCCACCCATCAAGGTTTGATATTATATGATAATTTGACCTGGGTTCAGGGTGGGAGCAGGTTTAACGTGTCCCCACGTAGATCATCTTTAATGCTCTGCCTCTATTCTATATTTACAAAAATTAATTATTCTATCCCGTGTTTTAAGGCCCGTTACTTTTAGATCACTTCTCACCTCCTCACTTGTGTGGGGCAGCCTCTCATCCTCTCTTTCTGAGATCTGAAGGAGGCAAGAACTACAGGAACACTGATGGAACAAGCAACAATCATAACTACCTTAGGCAATGCCCTTTCTTGACCCTTTGAATTGTACATTGTAACATCTAGGGGAATGTTTCTATACTCCCGGTGTACTTGATTTTTCTCCTTTTTTCTTAATAAGGTGAACAGCAACAAGACAGACAAACAACATAAATATTGCCATATTGGCATTTTAGATCTTCAATTCCACTCCCTAGGCCAAATCATACTGTTGCTAGGCCACTAGAAGGTTTACCAACATCAGGTTATTTCCTGTCATTAAGGAGCAGTCAAGCATCATTTGGTGCTTTCCACCTGGCTGTTGCAACTCTTTATTTACTCTGCATTCAGGCTTTTTGACATGCAACAAAAGAAATCATGTTGGAAAGAAATGCGCATCTTCTCTCTCTCTCTCTCTCAAATGATTGGGCATTTGTGCATCTCCCAAGCTCCAATTTTCAGAACTCAAGTAACCAAAAGTTCTACACTTCTGCATCTCCATCTCTCTCTCTCTTGGCCATAAGACTGGCCATTTGTGCATATCCGAAGCTACAGTTTTCAGAATTCAAGCTACCAACCATAAGATAAGCCAATGAGCTTTAGTTCAAGTGGAACCTCCTCTTGTAAGAACACTGTATAGGATGAGGTCGTGGGTTCAAGACCCACATATAACTTACCAATCAAAAGCATTGAGAAGTTTATAATTTGATACTAAAAGCAGAGCCAGAACCATTTGAAATTTGCTAATTACAATCATTCTAGGTGCTGTAGAGCTTGCTACAAGTTGGGTTGGTTAGGAAGATGATCTTAGTTTTGTTAGTATTTGGGATAATACGTTGCAAACTCTTTTTTTTTTTGATAAGTAAAGTTGTATAAATCAAAAGCATAGAGGGGCGCAACCCTAATACACATGGAGTATACAAGAGAGTAACTAAGAAGAAGAAAAAGAAGAAGAGAACATAAAAAAAAAATCAGGGAAGTTGATCACTAAGGGCGCTAGCCAGCCAGCAGTCTAAGTGAAAAGGGTGTACAAGAAGAAGTGAATAAGGTCCTCAATGTTCCTAGATGAGTCCTCAAAACATCTAGCATTTCTCTCATTCCAGATGCTCCGCATGAGGCAAAGAGGAACCATCTTCCACACAACAGCACTACGGGATTTGCCACCCGCCCACCTAGTAGCATACAACTCCTTGACGCTACCAGGCATAACCCAACACAAGCCGAACCGAGTGAAAATGGCATTCCACAAGATTCGCACAACCCCACAATGAAGAAAGAGATGATCAATTGACTCCTCATTTGATTGACACATGCAACAACGGTTTATCACAACAATACCTCTCTTCCGAAAATTATCCAAGGTTAGAGACTTCCCAAGCGCAAAAAGGCCACTCTCGAAGGAACCTTGGTGCGCCAAATACTTTTCTAAGGGAAATGGATGAATTCTTTAGAGGCAAGGACCCTATAAAAAGATCTTACCTCGAATTTTCCTTTGCGTGAAGAGATCCACCACATCCTATCCTCCCCTTCCCCACGCATCGTATACGAGTACAAGAGCGTGTAAAAAGAGGCCAAGACCTCCACTTCCCAATCATGAACCCTGCGAATGAAGGTAACATTCTATTGTACAGAACCATTTAAACACTCCCTATTATCTGCAATAGACGCATCCTTATTGGTGGCGATATTAAAAAGTCTAGGAAAAGCAGCCTTGAGAGGCATGTCACCGCACCAGATATCCTCCCAAAACCTGATATTGGACCCAAGACCAGGGTCAAATCTAATATGGCATTGGAACAATCTCCACCCCCTATAAATGAGCTTCCATAACCCCACCCCATGCGATCCACTGGGTTCCCTAGAACACCAACCACCCCAAACCGCACCATACTTTGCCACCAGGATCTTTCTCCACCACACCTCTTTCTCATGAGCAAATCTCCACAACCATTTCCCCAACAGAGCTTGATTTATCAAACGCAAATTCTGGATTCCTAAACCTCCCTTAGAGATTGGAGAACAGACCTTGTTCCAACTGACCAGATGGAACTTAAACTCTTCATTAATTCCACCCCATAAGAAATCATGTTGAATCTTCTCAATACGCTTTGCCACGGATGCAGGGATAGGAAACAGAGACAAAAAATAAGTGGGAAGCTTGGATAAGGTGCTCTTGATGAGAGTAATCCTCCCCTCCTTGGACAAATACAAACGTTTCCATGGGGCCAGTCTTCTAGCATATTTCTCCAACATGTCCTCCAAAATGGCCTTGACCTTGAACGGGCCCCCAACGGGAGACCTAAATACTTCAAAGGCATAGAAGCTGTTCCACATCCCAGAATTCCAGCCAGATTGCCCGCATTATCCATACTACCGACAAGGACCAAGACAGATTTAGCTAGATTCACCTTTAACCCAGAAACAGCTTCAAAGCAAACAAGTAAGGCGCAAATGGCCCCGTTTGCCAACAGCGCGGAACGGCACTGTAGCTGGAACGGTACTGTTCCAGCTACAGTACCATTTTGATATGTGCAGCAAAAAGTGTACTTTTCAATATTAATTTTAAATTTTAAATTTTAATTTTTTTTTTTTTTTTTTAAAAAAGCAAAATATTAAAAAAAAATTAAAAAAAATAAAAGAAAAAAGGAGGAGAAAGATCGGGGTGGTTCCAGCCACCCCTGGCCGATCTGGGGGTGGTCAAACCACCCCCATGGCCAAGGGGGTGGTCCGGCCACCCCCTTGGCCAAAACAAAACAAAGAAAGGGATCGGGTGCATTTGGGGGTGGCCGGACCACCCCCAAATGCACCCGATCCCCCACCGCCCCATTTTTTTTTTTTTTGTGGCCTTTTGGGGGTGGCCGGACCACCCCCTTGGCCACGAACCACCCCCAAATCGGCCAAGGGGTGGCTCCAGCCACCCGGCCAAGGGGTGGCTAGAACCACCCCGATCTTTCTCCTCCTTTTTTTTTTTTTTTTTAATATTTTGCTTTAAAAAAAAAAAATTAATATTGAAAAGTACACTTTTTGCTGCACATATCAGAATGGTCCTGTAGCTGAAACAGTACCGTTCCAGCTACAGTGCTGTTCCGCGCTGTTGGCAAACGGGGCCAATATTTCTTACTTGATTAGGATCTGCTCTACAAAAAACCAGAGTGTCATCAACAAAGAGAAGGTGAGAAACAATACCCGATCCGATTCTCTAACTCCCACAAAGAAACCAGAGATGAGTCCCCTGTTTATCGAGGCATTGATTATCCTACTAAATGCCTCCATGACCATTACAAATAAGACGAGAGAGAGAGGGTCTTCTTGCCTCACTCCACGCGAGCTATCAAAGAAACCGGAAGAAGATCCATTGATCAAAACTGAGAATCGCACAGACGGGATGCAATGTTCAATCTAGGAACACCATTTCTCTCCAAACCCGCACTTTCTCAGTAAGTAGAGCAGAAACTTTCAATTCATATGATCATAGGCCTTTTTCATATCCAATTTGCACAACAAGCCGGGTTCCCCTGATCTGATTCGACTATCCAAACATTTATTGGCGATGAGAACTGAGTCCAAGATTTGCCTACCTTTAACAAAAGCATTATGGGGTTTAGAGATGACCCTATCCATCACTCTCTTCTTTCTATTGGCTAAGACCTTGGCAACAATCTTATATGTCCCGCCTACAAGGCTAATCGGACGAAAATCCTTTATTTCATAAGCTCCATGTGTCTTCGGAATAAGAGAGATAAACGTAGCATTAAGGCTTTTTTCAAATTTACCTCGATCAAGGAACTCCGCAAAGACCGCCATAATGTCCACCTTAATCACATTCCAGCAATCTTGGAAAAAAGCCATAGAAAAGCCATCCGGGCCTGGAGCCCTGTCCCTATTCATACTTTTCACCGTTTCCCACACCTCCCTTTCCTCGAAAGAAGCTTCCAACCTAGAGGCCTCACCAACATTCAACATATCAAAATCAAGGTCATCCAACCTTGGTCTCCAATTGAGACTCTCTATGAAAAGAGACTCGTAAAAACGGGTAACATGGTTACTAATGACCTCTTGATCTGAAGTAGTAGAGCCATCCACTGTCAAAGACTCAATAGAATTATGTCTACTATTAGCATTAGCAATCCGATGGAAAAATTTCGTACATTTATCTCCCTCTTTCAACCATCCTAGATTTTTGCCTCCAGCTAATTTCCTCTTGTAGGAGAGAAATCTCCCACTCTCTAGCTAGCAACCTCTTCCTCCCTCTCTCTCTCTCTCTCTCTCTCTATATATATATATATATATATATATATATATTCCAATCTGTTGACATAATAGAATGTATGCAGAAGTCGCATGAACTTGTTTTGTTGATTTCTTCATTCTGCCTAACAACGGCTGTTATTCGTCAGTAGTAGTGGTGATAATAATAGCTTAACTCTACTTAAACTATTTCCAGAAGGGAAAGATTTTTATCCAAGTTTTCTGTGATACATCTTCCAGGGAGGCATATCTTACTTGTTTACTGAAGATGAAAGAAAACCAATGTAAAATATGAAACTCGGACACTCATTTGGATGATTGAATAATGGTTTCTAAATTTCTAGAACTTATTTGTTATATGTTGGGAATCATTGCTTAAGGAAGTACTAGATTATTGTTTTTTTTTTTAATAAGTAATGGAGGAAGTAGTAGTACTGGATTATTACATAGACAAAGCCAAAAGTATCATGGGTTTGATAGCTGTGTTTGTTTTATTCTAATATCTTCTTCATCATAAATGAAGTTTGTTGTACTTGGTGAATGTAGATAAATTATTTAGAAGAATGGGCCCTTTTGGATAGAGACCACTCCAGTTCTTTGCAAGGAGCAACTGAAGCTTTGAGGGCCAGTACTCTTCGTCTTCCAATTGTTGGAAAAGCAGTAGTAAGTACTATATCCTTTTGTCTTAATTTTTGTAGACAATTATCAGTTTATCGAAGGCTCAAACATTGGTGTTGTTGAGATTGCTAAGGATCTTTGCTTTATGTTATCAGGCTGATATTCAAAATCTCAAAGATGCTGTGGGTTCAGCAGTTGATGTGATGCAGGCAATGGCATCCTCAATGTGCTCGCTTCTGTCCAAGGTAATCTCATTCTTTGTCTTCTGAATTTGTTTTTCCATTAAAGCAATAGGCTCAGTTAATGGCATTATACTTGCAAACATTCTGAGACAAATGGCTACTGTTAGAAGGAATTCATCTAACTTGTGTCCTAGCTGTTATAATGTTATGAGTAACAAACTCCACCCTTATTAGTGCTTAGTGTTCTAATTTTTTTACACGACCAGTCTCAAACCAGAGAAAGAAAGGGCTTTGGCATAAGTTGATGACCAGCATAAAACTTGGTCACAATGTATGAATATGAATATATGAGTTCGAAAGTGCAAGGTGGAGTCACCTTCCCTGAATGTGTACCCAGAAACCAGCATGGTAGTCATAATGTATACAAAGTCATGTGAAACTGCAATACTCCAGAGATTTTTTATTTTATTTCAAGCCATTCAACTTATTCCATGTATATTCTTTTCTTCATTTTTTTAAAAGCAACAAGTTATTGTGCAAAACCTTTCAGAATAAAGTGACCCTCAGCTGCCTTGTCGTTTTAGGTATTAGCATCCCATGCTTAACCCAATCAGAGTTTTTTCCAGAAAGACTCTATACCTCTTAAGCAATATCCAATGCCTGTGAAGCTTAGCATATTTGATGTGGTTGGGATATAAATTATTAAGAAGAAAATTGAAGAATTATGGACATGATTGAATTTTTATAAAGTCGGAGATGTGGCCTAAAATTGTTAATAACATTGATAACTAAAATCAATGAACGAATTGTTTCATATTTGCTTTAAACAACTTTGCTTCCTCAAGACCTTTTTACTTTAATATTCTAAATGAAAGTCAAACTTTCGTTATTGTGACCATGGAGGGTTCATGAATCACTAAAGCATATATCATGAAAGCTACAAGTACTAAACTTATTGGCAGCTCATATCATCTTAAAAGTTGTAGAAGGAACTCAATGTACAACAATCACTTGGGCTATGTTTGTTACAACTTTCAAAACAAAACACATTTCTCAAAACATTTAACAAAGATTCACTTTTCAAAACACAAAACACTTATTCAAAAACAAAACACAAAATACTTTTAATAAAACAATACACAACATACTTTTTAGAAAACTTTTCACACCTTCCTATAAGAATATTTTGAGAAAACAAGTGCTTATTTTGTAGGGATGGAGGCTGACTTATTATTACTAAAAAAAAAAAGAAAGAGGCGGCCGTGCAGCGACTCCAACAAGACAAAGGTGACCGTGTGGCCACCTCAGCAGGACAGAGGTGGCCACATGGCCACCCCCTTTGCTAAGGGTGGCCACGCGACCACCTTTCTATTATTATAATTTTTTGGGGAAAATTTGGTTTAGCTCCTTTAACTATCACCACATTATCATTTACATGTCCAAACTTTATAAAGTGGAATCGGGGCACCATAAACTACTATAGCATGTCAAATGAGACACTTATGCATTTTTCTACCCAAAAATACCCTTAAAGTTATTAAAAAAAAAAATACAATTTTAAAAAAAAAATTAAAGGAAATATTATTAAAAAAGCCACCCCCTTTTGTTTAATTTTTTAATAATTTTAATTTTTTCAAATAGTAAATTTTTAATAACTTCGAGGGCATTTTAAGGAGAAAAATGACAAAGTGTCTAATTTAACACACGGTGGTAGTTCTAGGGGCCCCAATGTCACTTTTAAAGCTTGGAGGTGTAAATGAAAATATGGTCATAGTTTAGAGGGTAAAGTATATTTTTCTCTAATTTTTTTATATACGTAAAAAAATCAGGCTCTACACCTGAAAAAGAAAAAGCATGTGTTGTCTCAAAATAAACATGTTTAGTGTTTGTTTCTTTGAAAACACAACTTTTCAAAAGGTTTGACAAAAAATTTTCTTCTGTGGACCCGACATAAAACATTTTCAAATGTGAATCGCGCCAAAAACTCTTCACTTCTCTAACCTTCTGTCACCTCAAAAAGGATTTCAAATCAAAATGCAAAAAACGTTTTTCATACATTTAACAAACATAGCCAGTTTTCTGTCCTTGTTATTTATTGACTCTAGTGTATTGTCATATATAATTACAGAATATATGTAGCTGTACTCGGTAAATTTTTTCTTCTTGCCCATTATATGTTGTGGTTGTAACTTGTTTAAAAATAACTTTTGATAAGGCTTGTGAAACCCAACCTGCAAATTTCTGAATTTTGACTTTATTTCATTTCAATATATTTTTGTTCTTTTTTTATTGTTGGAGCAAAATATATTGATTGAAACCAGGATCCTAGCTAGACCGGGAGTTATTCTTTGGTTCTTTTACTCTCTTTTTTATGATCATAGCAAGATATATAGATTGAAACCAAGATCATAACTAGACTACGAGAATCGACAACATTGGAAGACATCATTGCTCCCTCAATTTGTAAGGGTGACTATTTGCCTCTAGTGCTGAATCATATATCTTCCAATTTATCTCACTGAAATATGGGTATGCTGCAATTCCTTCTCCCTTAATGTGTCTTCATAAGTTTGCTACATGTCAATCCAGTACCAAAATGTTATTTACATTTCACTCCTCACTAACCTTTGTTGTCCCTAAATGTTTGATCAAGTTTCATAGTATAGCTTTTTAAGTTTATGCGCACAGACAATAGCTTGAGTCAGTTGGAATTCTTCCAAAATATTGTTCCTCAAACCTGGACCTAAAAGCACCTACTGCAAAACATGTTTTGCTTGTGTGGCTTCCATTGTCAAAAGCTGTCAAGGACTTGGTTTTTAGTTCTTTGCTACAGTTCTCCACCTTAACGGTGGGAAATAGACTTTCAAATCTTATCGCAGTCTTGGCTAAATACTGAAAAACTGGATATTGAAGAAATGCTTATTTCAAATAGGTTGGCTGAAAAGCCAGTTGCATATGCTTTCCTTCACCTCTTCTTGGCAAATCTAATGACATATTTAAAACCATGTCATTCACAGGTGGAGGAAATGAACTCCTTGGTGACCGAACTCATGAATGTGACTGCAAAAGAAAAGGTTTTGCTTGAACAATCCAAAGATTTTTTGTCCACTTTGGCAGCCATGAAGGTAAATTTAATTTTTGAGGAAACTCACTTACCTCATTGAACTCTCACACAATTTTCAATATCCTCCCTAAACTTAAAAATTTGTAACATTCCAGCTCCTTTCAATTACCCCTACTATTTAATTTTTTCATTAACTTAAATGGCTAGTGTGTAAAATGTCCGTTCTAACCCCATAAATTTTTTAGAAAAAAAAAATTGAAAAGAAAGTAGAAAAATTGAAAAAAAGGACAATCCACAGCGTGGCCGTGGTTCATCTTTTTCACTTTTTTTTTATTTTTATTATTATTATTTTTTTATAAAGGGGTTTGGTCATTTTTGTTTCTTACTTTAGGATTTAACGGAAAAACCAAATGAAGGGGGTAATTGAAAGGGGCTGAAAGATTTGAACTCCACATTGCAGATTTTTAAGTTTAGAAAAAAAAAAAATTGAAGATTAGGGGGGTAAATGCAGTTTTTCCTAATTATTTTGTGTAGTACTTCTCATTTTATAATCTTATCAAATACTTGTGAAAATCTTGTAACAGGTCAAGGACTGTAGCTTGAGAACACATTTAATACAACTTAACCGTGTACCAACTACCGGCAGCCTGACAACACGAGTGTAGAAACTGATGTTATCTGACAATTCACTCTTTGATGCTAACATTACACCAATCTTTTCTTTTCCTACTGGGTGGAGGCGGCGGCATTGGCTTCTCATTTGGCTTTTTGGAAACCTAGTTGGGTCTTCTCTGCCATCTATCTCTGTGTATCTCTTTTTGTATCTGAAGATTACAGAAAAATTGATTCTTACTAATTAGAGCTGTGTACACAAGCACTCATCTACCTTCAGCCAAAAAGGAAATGTATATGTATATATGTGATGTTCTTCTCATCAGTGTTCAATAGTCCATCGCCATATTCTTCATTTTGTCTTCTGAATTTGCTCTTCTGTTGGATAAATGCAGTTGTTCAGGGATACAGCTACAGCCAAATGTTTAAATATTACATACCTGATTATTGAGGATTCAGATAGGTATTGGTTCCAAATAAATTGCAAATAAAAATAGTATGGACAGAATAACTTGGCCTTGAGTTCTCCAAGATTGCTGGATATGTTTCCCATTGGGTGTTGTCTGGCACGGATACTAAAAGTTAAGTCAATATTAGGGCTGTGCAGGTTTCCAGTCTTCCGACCACCAACCTGCAGGTGTCGGCTTCCAATGGCAGGTGGACGGTGGAGGTAGGGCGGCTGGAATTTCCTTTTGGTTTCAGATGAAAGGTGGAGGCGGGGATGGAGGTTCATTTTGGTTTCCGACAAAATTTTGACCCGCCCGACGTAGGGAAATTGTGGGTGATTTTTCTATTACATTTCTGTCGAATATATATATATATATACAAAGTTTCAGAAATTCATTATCGGAAGCTGTGGGTTCTCCATTTTGTTGAACTTATTATGGTGAATAATCATTTGCTCTTATGATGATTCATATTGAAGAATGAGAAGAGCCTGGCAGTAACATCCAAGCAAAATACAGACAAAATCCAAAGGAATCTTCACCACAGGAAGTCAAACTAGGGATTTCCGCCCAGTGTTGGCTTTGGATGTACTCAGCTCTGCATGTCCATTCTTTTTTGTTTTTTTGTAAGATGGCGAAAGATTTTACCAATCAGTTCTAAAGGGGTAGGGCCGGCGCGATGAGGGAGAAAACTTTATAAAACTCTTTGGATAAAGTCCACTCCAAACGACAATCTACCATCTAAATTATTAATTGCGACAATTTATTCTCTAAACTATCAAAACAATGATAATGTACCCTCAATTTTAATAAAATGACAAAATTACCCTTACTAAAACAAAAATAAAAATACTAAAATTTATTTATTTATTTTCAAAATTTTAAGGGTATTTTTGTCTTATTAAAGATTTTATAGAGGTAATTTCGTCATTTTGCTAACATTGGGAGGTACATTGTTATTGTTTTGGTAGTTTGAGAGTAAATTGTCGTAATTGATAATTTGGGGAATAGATTGTCATTGGAGTGGTAATTTGAGGGGGTTAAGTGGACTTTACTCAAACTCTTATGAACTTTCACTCGTTTTGAATTTTTGATATTACTTTCAAAGGATATCAAATTTTTAATTACTTATTTTCATCAAGATTTTTCGTTAAATTTAGTCAAAAATTTTGAAATATAAAGATTTTTTAAAAAAAAAACTTATGAAAAATAGACATTTATATTTATTAAAAGGTTTTAAAAAAGAGACAAATACATTGAATTTAAAACGGACACCCACAATAAATTCGGAATTAATTATCTCACATAAAAAAATAAAAAATAAAAAAAAAGATTTGTAGAAGACGAGAAGCCAGACAATTTTGACGAGTTTGACTGGTTTGGTTAGCGACAGGTCACGTTAGAGCTCCGGCGCATGCGGAGGTAAGTACTAAAGGAACCCACCACTAACATGCGGTGCTGGGAACATTGAACCCTCGAAGAAAACACAAAAACATTTACCACGTGCCGACAAACAAAATCCTTTTCTTTAGCCGCCTAAACACAAGTTGTCGGTTCGGTTGTAATTGCAATTGTATGATATATTTTAAATAAATTCATGAAAAATATTAAAAAAATCATTCATGTTTTTAATGCGCTTATAATTAAGAGAGAATGTGCTTTAATTAAAGGACAAATCGCAATTTTATCAAACACCTGCCTCCGTTTTGAAATCGTTATTTTTCAAACTCCGGCCACGTTTTGAAAAGATGAATGATTCACGTCAATATGTTCATCATTTCATCCTACAAATTCAATATATTAATTATTATATTTGTCACGTGGACTCATGTAGACCTTACACAAATTTAATGGTGGATTCATTCGTTCACTATGAAAATAGTTAACAATAGAATAAATTCTATCATTTTTGTTTTGAAAATTTCTAAATCAAACGGATGCTAAATAAAAAAAAAAGGTCTAACAGAAGGATTAGATAGCTAGAAAATCCTTTAAATTTCTCAGATAATTTTCCAGTAGGGTTTTCAAAATCTTAGTAGTTGTTTTTGGTTAAATAATTCAGATTTTATTATCTCAACATTATATTTATTTTTCTCTTGTATCTCATTCAATGACATGCAATTTTAAGAATTTCATGCATGATTTATTTTATTTATTTATTTATTTATTTTAATTTATATATTTTCCCTTTAATTATATGCATCAGTTGTGACAGCAGTACTCAACAAAGAGAGTTGACCCCCCTACTCAAAACAAGGCCAGAAAATCAACAAAAATCAAATAAAGAGAAAAGGCCAAACCCTAGTGGTGAAAATTATGTGGAGATCAGCAAAAGAAAAAAGGCAATGGAGTTTGATTTCATGAGAGGTCCATTATTCACCATTGCGATGCGGCGATGGACTTTATATAATTATTGCTATTAGATTACCAATTTGCAACAAAATTAAAAAAAAAAAAAAAATTAGAAAAAAAAAGGTGTCACATTGACCCCACTCTCCAATCCTAAGATTATGCTTTGGAAGCCCAATATTGCTACCATTCTTCTTCGTGTTCTCTTGATCTTATGTGGATATTGTTTTCTAAAAAAACAAAAGTAAAAAAAAAAAAAAAAAAAAAAAAACCTTACCCTATCGGACCGGTCTCTCATATTATTTTTAGAAAATAACAACTACATAGAACACCCAGAAGAACTGTGGCATTTCTCTCTCTCTCTCTCTCTATATATATATATATAAAGAATAAAGAAATGGATAACTAAAATAGAGGGTGTGACGTAGGTACTTTTGAAAAATTAGATAGTTAAAAAAAATAATAATAATAAAACAAAAAAAGCTAATATATTATTATTTATTCTAAAAATTTAAGGCCATAAAAAATGATAAACGGAATTATTTAAATTTATATTCTATGGGATTTTGCAAGCGATGTTGTTTTTCCTTGTGTTTCTTCTTTTTATATGCTAGATATTTGATGGCTCTTTTATTTATTTATTTATTTATTTATTTGAGTGCATGCCCCTTTAAAGCACTCAAAGGCCAAATTAGCAGTATTCCATTCTGGTGTGTGCGCGCACCTATTCTATCTTGTTGTAATGTACATGAAAGTGTCTCATCCTATTCCTATGGAACATCTTCGATTCTAATTTAGTCTATTACTTCTAGGATACCACCTTAGCTAACCAATTTCAAGATTAATTATATATTTAAAATGAATAGTCTTGACCTTTGAACTTTGGGAATTAATCAATTAATTAATTAATTAATTAGCCTACCCAACTTGAATAACTTAATTATTTATATCATATCATATCATATGTACAACCAATGAAGGTACACAAAGATGCTTCATCCAGAAGGCAACTTGTGATTGCACCTGACCTCAATCCATATTATACCTTAATCTAATAAACAACTATTTTTCAAATGGGATTTAATTTTCATTTCAATTAAAATTGAGACGATCCTTATCCCTTGAAAACTACATCTAGTTAACCGTTATCTATCACAAAAACTAATTTTCAAATGTGATCAATCTTCATTTCACTTGAAATGAAGAGGATCCTGATCCTGATCTCAATCCCAATCCCTCATAAACTGCAATCTATAATCGTATATGCATCCCCTTTTCTAATCAAAACGAGTTTACAAATGAGATTTTCGTTTCACTTGAAAATGGAGAGGATCCCAATCGATCATCGTAAACTAAATATCTTCCCCACTGCAATCTATCATAACAAGTTGAAGTACTCAAATTAAAGAAAGAAGCTGACATTTTCTTTCTTTTCTTTTTTCATTATCCATTAACAACTTATGATCATAATCTCTCTCCTTGGGACAAAAAAAAAGAAAAAAAGAAGAAGTGAGAAATCTGTGCCTAAATCCCGAAACTTGCCGGACCTTGATACAAGGAAAGTCCAATTAATCATGCACAAAGACTATAATCCTGTTAGCTAAACCTAATTAGAGAGAGAGAGAGAGAAGAAATGCATAGAAAAAGAAAATACATTTGCTCTCAAGAAAGGAATAATTTCAGAGTAGTCTTTCTTCCACCAGTACCAGAAGAATAATGACTTCCCAACGTCATCGTTTCAGACTCCTCCGACGGCGTCGTTTCTCTTGCAGTACTACTAGTACTCCTCCTCCTCTTCCTTATTCCACCACCCACTTCTTCCATTCTCGTAATATTCAATCTGGGTGTTAAGCAAAGATCAAGATCCACTGGACTAACACACAATTGCTGGTCATGATCACCATGATGAATATCTGACGTCTTCTCCGCCACGTTACAAACTTCGCCGCCACCGAGAACCGTCTCCACCGCCGCCTGGCACACGTGCCAGTTCCCCGTCCGGAGCAGCCCCACCACTCCGTTCACCGGATTCACCGTCCTTCCGACCGCTTCATATAACAAAGACTGAAACAAAGCTGGCCAGGAAAAGCAACACAATGATCAAACACTACGCAGTAACGTGTTAACCGACTCCTATACGCCTGTCATACGATCATAATTAAATTTTTACCAGGTCGTTGGCGCTCGGGGACGTTGGAGATGAAGGACATGAGGCAGGCTCGGCCGAAGAACTTGGCGACGAAGACTGTGGCGTGGACTTGGGCTTGGGGGCTCTCTATCCATTGCAGGCATTGTCGAAGCATGCAGTTGTCGCTGCAACCTTTTCGAAGAATCCGGCACCCATTGCAACTCATCTTGGGCTCATTCACGACAGAGAGAGAGAGAGACAGAGAGAGAGGTGAGGTGTAGGTAGAAGAGAGGCGTGGCTTTGAGAAGGGTATATAATGTGAGAGCGCATGTGGAGTAAGTGGGTAATTATTGGGGGATTTGTTAACCATGGTTAGTTTAGGTGTAGTTAGGATTTTTCTAATTTTCCAATGGGTGCAATTTATATAGCCACCAACTAACATGAATTATCACTCCTTTTTCGATTTTAAAATTGTCCACTATCTCTTCCTTTCGGATCAGGAGTGAGAATAATCCTATCTGATAAATTTTTTTCCTTATTTAATCCTCTCTAATATATAATGTGAGCACATGTGAAGTAAGTGGGTAATTATTGGAGGATTTATTAACCATGGTTAGTTTAGGTGTAGTTAGGATTTTTCTAATTTTCCAATGGGTGTAATTTATATAGCCACCGACTAACATGAATTTTCCACTCCTTTTTCGATTTTAAAATTGTCCAGTCTCTCTTCCTTTCGGATCAAGAGTGAGAATAATCCTCTCTGGTAAACTTTTTTCCTTATTTAATTAGAAAAAAAAATAACATCAATTTTATACGAACTCATTAAGGGTTTAATTGGTTAATTATCATATGTCTCTTGAGCATGTGAAAAGCACGCAACCATTTTTTTTTTTTTTTTTTGACATGGCCGCACAAGAGGGGGGAGAGAGATTCGAATTAGTGACATTCGCTTCATTAGGCGTGATCTTAGCCGATTAAGCTACCTCTTGAAGACAAAAGCATGCAATAATTTTATAAACTGGTTTAAAGCAAATTCTTTTTACCTAGTTTGAAGAAAAATTTTGTTCCAAGTACAGCCAGAGAACTTATCAAAAACTCACAAGGGTGAAACCTCAAATTACCAACATCTAGTGAGTAGCTCAAGAAGCTAAAAAAAAATGTTTCGATATAAAATGTTTTCTGAACAAAAAAGTTTTTTTTTTTTTTTTTTTTGGTATTTGGTAGATCAAAAATTATAGTCAAACCAAAAACATTTTCGGTCTACCATGAAAACTTTTTAAATTTTTCGTAAAATTGTTTCTATTTTTTTAAAACAATAAACAATTTTTCAAATTTAAGTTTCTCCTTATTGATCGTCGGACCACTATTTGAACGTTGCCGGCCCTTTTCAAACGTAAGAAAGTATTTTATGTCAAAACCAAAGGAAATGAGAGTAAAATGGATTAATAAATAAAGAATTGGAGCTTGTAAATTTTCCATTTAGTTAAGACCCTTGGTCTTAATTGTAAGATATACCAGCTGTTTAACTAAACTTTTACGATTGATCTTTAAAACAGTTTTTTCAGTTAGTGTAGATTATATATATTTTTTTTAAAAAAAAATAAATTATATTGAATATCACATATAGAATCTGAGTATTTTCTAGAATTTAGTGAGGGAATGGGAATATATATATATATATATATATATATAAAATAAATGTGACTCAGCCCATGGTTTTAGTTAACTATGGTTAAGTTGGTGGGGGGCAAGGGACGGGCAGGGTTCCAAAGAAGTGGGTGATGACTGATGAGAGCGGCTCCGTTTCTCCGCAAATGGTGATCGTTTCTCCACCGTCGATTCTCTCATACATGAATATCTACAACCAGATTCTCATGGCTTTGTAGTTGATTTGTACTTGGTCCGAAGGTTTAGGACGACAAGGTTTAATTTGTTGGTTTTTTCATTTTTTTTCTCTCCTTTTAAATAAACAAAAAATTAACGTACAATTTAAAATACAAAACACTCAAATTTATTCACTTTTATATCATATTAAAATATTTTAAAAAATATATATACTTTAAAAAGCATTAACAAACGAAGCTCAATATTCTAAGAGCCGTGATGAATACTCTTCCACCATTGTGGTATTTCATAAAGTCATTAGGGTTTCAACGTCTCACTATTGGAGCAAATAAAAGTATGGGTCGGCCTGGCATTATTGTCTAATTTGCTATAAATTAAATGTGCATGCCTTCTTTTGGGTTCTCCTATAGGTTCAACCATCATTTGGGCTACAGATTCTCCCATTAGTGAATATAATTAAGAAGGAAAAAAAAAAAGATTAGGGAAAAAACAAAAGCTTATTATATATATAGATTGTCTTTGATTATACACAAGTGTGGATCTGACAGTAGCTCAAACGTTTGGACCAATGGGGAGAACCAATCATCAAAGCATTTCCTTAAAGCTAATTAATGCTAATTAATTGTATATACATTCTTTAGGCCATATTAAATTGTGGGCATAAACCTACTTTTTTTCTTATACTTCTTCTTCTTCATTTTTTTAATTGGGAGGTTGGAATGGTGCAACAGTGTAAATTTCAATGGAAATACAGAGTTTTTCTCTAAACTGGGTTAAAAAAATTTATTCTAATTTAATTTATTAATAGAGTCTCACATGCATTTGAGAATCAAAATGTATTTTTAAAAATGCATGTGGGGCTCTATTAAAAATGCTACATTTTGAATACATGTCAGTTTGAGACGTTTGAGGAAATTTCTCCAACTGAGTTTGAAGAAAAACTCTGTCCCAATAAAATACTCATCCAAGCACCAATTAATTAGTACATGCTCAATACTTTGTTTTCAATTAGTCTTGGGAAATGTTAATTAAAAAAAAGAAAAAAGATTTGGGTAAAGAATTAATTAACTTTAGAGTAAGTGGGTACACATAATTACAATGTGTAAAAAAATAGGAAAAATTTTATAAAAAAAAAAGAAAAAAGAAGTGGTTGTGAGTGAGTGGCGTGAGAGTTGAGATGACGAAGATGATAAGGCGAAGTGATCGAAGTTACAGTGGCGACTCGGGTACGTACGTGTCATGTCTATCCGATATGGACCACTATTTGCATCCCACAAACTATTTAATTGTTTTTTTTTTAAATAAAAAAATTAAAAATTAATTAATTAATTAATTGTTTATTTAGTTTGTGGAGAATGGGATTCTGATTCATCATCACCATCGGATTTTACTTTCACACACCTCATTTCTTTTGGCTTCATTCCAACCATGTTTTCTTTACTCTCACTTTTACCATCAATCTCAATTTGTCATATCTTCCCGTAATTTAATGGTCTCAAGAAAATTTTTAAGTAGTCAGATAAGCACTGAGATGAAAATTCAACTCTCGTAATAAGAATTTTCAAACTTGATTAGTATCAGTTGTTTTGGGTCTCACTGAATCCTGCTGTGACTAGGTAAAATAATGGCTCAATCAAACTTAAGAGAGCGAGGAAATTTTTGTCCATTTTTGTTTTCTCTTTTCAAAATAAAATAATAATAACAAACATCTCAAAAATAGAAAATGTTTAAAAATACTTTTATTTTTATACCATATTTAAAAAAAAAAAAAGAAAAAAAAAGAAAAAAAAAAGAAGCAATTATAGTTTGGGTGTGTAAAAAAGAATTAATGATTCGGTCCTGTTTAGGATGATGTGAAATTGGCATATATTGCATGGAGTTATGGATGGGGCCTCCCCAGTAAGTTGCTTTGGCCGTACACAGTAAGCTGGAGAGGGACTTTTTTGGCGTTTTCCCTCTTTTCTTTCTTTGCAACACAAACACTACTTTTCAAGTGTCTCTTCCATGTATCATAAAGACAAATTAATGTTACTTTACCAACAAAAAAGAAAAATGACAATTGATGTTTGGTAATCTCACTAATTATTGTGCCCTATCACCTTAATTTTTTTTTTTTTTTTTTTTTTGTTAAGATGCTTTATATATATATATATATATATATAAGTCGATAAAGATATTTTACTTTATTATAGGACTTTAAGCTTTTACTATATAATTTCTTGCAAACTAACATGATAGTTCACCTACCACTTATTATATAATGTCAGCATCTAACGTCTAGACTGTCATGTTGCACTTATTATATTTACAAACTGATACGACAATCTATGCAGTGTTGTCACCAACCGCCATTGAAATGTGAAGTGCCATGGAACACTCATTTCCAAAAATTATGAATGCCCATATAAATTTATAAGAAAATTATAATAAAAAATTGTAGCACCCTAAATATTTTTTTATATGATTGCTTTTAAATTTTTTTTTAAAAAAGAAAAAAAAAAAAAAGAAAAAGAAAAAGAAAAGAAGAAGTAGAAGAAGAAGGGAAAAGGGTTTTCCTCATTCTTTTTTATGGCATGGGGAATCTTGCTCCTAACTACTTCACGCGTGAAGCCATCTTACTTCCTATCAAACTTTTGTTGGGACTTCAGTATTTGTTGGTTGTGACTGTAAAGTAGTCTTGCCTCCTGTCCTTTGTAATAAACGTTCAACATATATATATCAATATATATTTTTTGGATTAATAACATTATATATATATTCTGCAGCTAACAGCAGTTGAATAATTTGACATGAACAATGTGCTTGTGTACAAAACAACAACCTATCAATTTTATTTAATTCTAATTAGCATAGTGACCTTTGCTTAGATTAATAATATACATAAGCTTAACCCGCTGCCGCATTCATTATGCGGCTTAATGACATGAAATCTCTAATTTTTTGTTGATTTAAGTCAAAAAGAGAAAATCACCCACGACCATACACAAAACTTGGGTATGTGGAGAAAAGGGTGCCAGAGAAAAGCCGACTCTCGTGACGATGATTTTAAAGATTATTTAGGTCTATTAGATGTGCAATTTTGTTTGTTTCGATGCAAGCCGGATTAATTAACTGTAATTTCAATGTTTATGTATACCTCTTAGGTTATCCAAATGACAAGACACTGTTTAGTGTTTGGTTTAACATCAGCTTAGAGAAAAATAATAGATAAATCTAACAGCTTGACTAGTGACATTTTCTTTTTGTGTTCCCTTTTGATGATAACTGCCAGCAGTAATGCTGATTAATATAGGTAATAAGAAATTTAGAATCTTTAAGATTCCAACAGCCGTCCCATTTTTTTTTTAAAAAAAAAATTTCAGATACCATTTTCTGGGTTTTAAATATATTTATCTGACCAAACAATATCTCTTGGACTTGGAGTTACTTTAAAATATTTATATATGAAACCACATCTTCTGGAACTTTTCTCACTTGCATCCTGCAAAATATAGTTACTAAAAAAAGAGAAAAGAAAATCATTTCCTGTTTGGTCTTAACAAAAATGAGGCTACCTATATTTTGCAGGATGCAAGTGGAGGATTACAATGATGGGCCTGTTCAGTTTTGTGAACCCTAGGGCCCAGAGATTTCTAAATTTGAGAAAGGGGGAAGGGAAATAGAAGATATCTCTCATAGCCCTTTTGTTCTTGTAATATATATATATATATATACACTGATTTTACCTTTCAATATAGATGGGCATGGATATCTTCTTTTTTTTTCTTTTTTATGGATCCAGGCTTCTTTGAATTGTAGCCATTTATTTTTGTATTGATCCACATTACTGATTTTACTGGGTTTGCAAGCCTTCTTCAAAAATACTCTCTATTAGTATACAGAAGCAAGAATGCCAATGTCAATGACATAAATGAATATATATATATAAGATGTAACCAAGTGCTCATGTAGCTCAAAGAGATGAATGCCCCTGCCATGTGAGGGGAAATAACCTGTTAAGACTGATGGGCAGACACCATATATGATGGCAAGAGCTCTACCTCTTTGGGCATTTGTCTTATATACAATTACCCTTCCTTTTTTATTCCCTCAAGTGGTAAGTTTCTCAGTAACTGTAAAATTCTCAGCAAAATCAACTCTAAACACTTCATCCAAAAACTATATGCACTTCATTTTTGCTAAATTAAACGATAAGCACTACTTTTGAAGTTGCTATTGTCATTAAGAAGGCAAAAAGACCAAAAAGAACCCACCAACACTAATTCTGTCATTTCTAAGATACTGAATGTCTCCTATTTCTGGAAGGTGTTGATTTAACTTCTTCAGGGTTTGCAGAACCAAGACTATCAGATGAATCTGAGCCACTATTCTCACCTTGTCCCCCTTTGCTAGACCAAAGCTTTGAAAAGATCTTCTTTGACTTAAGCAGCCCTTTCATTTTGCTAATGGCAGCTTTGTCTACGTTACTTTTACCATCTCCATTTCTCTCATTACCTCCAACTCCATTGCCCAACCTTAAAGCAGCTAGCTCCCCCTTTAGGGCCTTGAGCTCCTCAGCCGTGGCTACCGCATCCCATTCTTCCTCGGTGTTAGTTGTTGCTGACCTTGAGCTCCCATGAGAGCCACCATTTAGATCCTTAATGCCTTTGGGTAGGTCAGGCGTGCTGCTGCCAGATGATGCAGCAGCCCTAACCTGCTCGAAAAAGAGCACCTGCACAACTACACGCAATGGGAGTCTCTCATTTTGCACGGCATGCATGCATGCATCAACTGATAGCTTCTTGCAGTCCATCAGCTTGCATATCCTTTTCCTCTCACTTTTGCTGATCCCCGGGTGCTCCTGCATCAAGACAGAGAAGAATGCAATTCTATTTAGATATTACCTCGCAAAATCACGCAGATTAAGCTTAAATGCAACAGCAGTAAGAATTGTGAGCACTTTAATAAATAACGAAATTTCTAGCATCAAGCCCGACTACAACAGAATGTAAAGCATGTTTTACACCATGGAGTTTGCAACTTAATGCATATGCACCATAAAAATCATTTGAGAAACTCTTACCTTCAGATACATGTCAATGGCGCGATAAAGCCCGTCATGAGCAGGCCTAGAGATACCAGACACCATCTCAGCAAGATCAACAAAATTCGATAAGGGTAGATTGGGATCCTTGGAAATTTCAGCAAGGTATCCATCTATCAGTTTTGCCACCATCAGCTTCGAAGCATCTGATAAAATCCCTGGCCTTCTTGTCTCCAGAAGCTCATGGCTTTTTTCTAGTGATTCAATCTCAGCATTCTGATCTTGCATTAGGAACTCTTGTACTATTTTCTGTACTGTACTAACTTCATACATTGCAGTGTCGTCTTCTGGTGCTCGTATCAAAAGATCATGTACAGAAGCCTCCTCCAGTTGCTGTCCTATTCTCCTCACCAGCCCGCCCTTAGCCATCTCTCCCGAGTCCAGATAAATGGAAGCTTTCAACAACTTGAGCAAGAAACTACAAGAGACACTGCCTTTCTCTGCAGGCAACAACCACACTATAGAATCTACTATTGACCGATGCTTTACCATATCTCCAGACTGAATCATACCCTTACTGAATCCAGGCAACCTTCTATAAGCATACGCCTTCAACGCTTCTCCAATCACATCATTAGAAACTATCCCTTTGTTTTTAATATTCATTAGAACACGCTTATATAGATCATTTTCAAGCTCGCACAAATCCTCAACCCACCAGTCGTTTGGCACCAGACGATTTCTGAGACCATTGCAGTTCAGATCATTCCCATTTTCCTCTGGGAGTTTCTTCCGGTTATAGGTATAGGACCAGTCAACCTTGGAAACATCAACACAGGCCTTGGTAGCTATAGATTCAATGCAATTGCTGACCACCTTCAAGTCCTCAGATAATGGTAACAGAAACTTCGTAGTCTGAAGGGCAATGATTGAGTCTTTCCAGCTGCGGAAAATACTAGAGCTAAGAAAGACATCAATCTTGTAAATGAGGTTCCCTCTCTCCATGGTCTCATGCATTTCTAGGTACTCAGCTGCACATCGAGCCGCAACAACATTATAAGCATTGAGGGTGACTGTCATGCCATAACAAAACTTGGCACATATCTCAAAGGCAGCAGGACCACCAGGAATGTCAGAAATGTGAACTTCATCCGTGTTCTCTTCATTAGTGGTTGCAACCAACTTCTGCAGGCGGGCACTCTTTGACAGCAGAGGAAACTGCACCAGATATTTCAGATTTGGTATCAAAACATATAGATATTCACACAACATATTGACATGCATTGTCATGAATGCAAATGAGCAGATTTGAACCAAGTTTGCCCAACTCTGCTTGATTTCATCATTGAGATTGCAAAGTAGATCCCAAAATTGGGCTCGTTCCTACTAGAGATAGTACTAAAAGTTAAAGCTAGTGCCAACCAATGCCTCTTAACATATTATTTCATTGCGTGTCTTGATAACCATATCCATCATTTCCTTATTAGTCCCTTTTTATTATTATTATAATCAATTAAGTTATAAGGTAGTCATTGGCGACATGGATTTTATTATCATTTTTGTGACATCCTAAAATGTTAGTCTCGCATTGGGTGGCTGAAATGACGGAGGTATTTTATGTGTGCTAAGTCCTATATTGATTCCTTGCTAAGTGGTATTTGGCTTTACAATTAATACCAAAGCGCTCCAATTATAACTCAAACTAATCCTTTTGGAATAGTGGCGCAGATATGGCCAACGTTTTTCTTGAGTCGTGACCTTTCTAATAATCTCCATCTAGAAATAAATTATATATACAGTATTTTCAATAAACAAACAAGCTGAGTACATAGCTTGGAGTTAAAAGGACTGCTCCATGAGCATGTCAGAACTGAGAGTTTGCAAGCTGAGCTAGATTAAATCATTGTCACATTATATTTTCGAATTAGTTAAGTACCTTTTTGTACATAAGCAACCAAGCATGCACGTTGTCTAGAGAAGGAAAGGGAAAAGACTTAAAAGATAATAATAACAGAAGCAGCCACAGCAGATAATTTCATAAGGATCAGCCAATCTAAATATTAAATAGCTTAAATAAGATAGGTAAGTAGTTAGGATGCCTTCTATGCATCTTGAAGTCCTACATAGCAGCTCAGTAAAAAAAATCCTACATAGCTAAAACGAATTATCTTCATTACATACAAAAGTACTCGATTAAAGAATATTGTACCTTATGAAGATAGAAATTTACATCCCCTACAATAAGAACAATGTCTGTTGGCAAGTCACTTGACACATACCTGCACATTGATACGTTCAATCGTAAAGTTACAGAGAATGCTGTAAATACATAAAAAGAAATGTCAAATATAAGCAAGCTATCGTTATAAGCAATGAAGAATATCTGAAATCATAGACAATCCTTTTTAGACCATCTTTATCTGTTCCCTACACGTAAAACTTCACTAAAAAGCTAGATGATAATAACTTAATTTAAAATTCTATACAGTTCTATGTAAAATTACTCTCCAGGTCTAGTTCTTGCCAAGCATGTCGTTGCTTTAAAATCGAATATGTAATAAACCATGTTAGTCGATCAATGAATAGATAAGCTACTAGAATATTTTCGTCTATTTACCATCCTTGAACTGTTTGAAAGTCAAATACCCTTATTCAATTTCAATTTAAGACATTCTACCACATGTGCACCTCTTAAATGACCAGGCAACTGGACAGCCATTAAACTAATAGAGCTGGAATCTACTCCACCAGAGGTAACATTCCAAAACAGACCCAATACCAAGATATTGCAAGTCATTAATCATAAAGGGATTGGAACTCAGAGTGAAACTTCAAATACCTGCAAATAAGAGATATTGCTAAGCAAGTGTAGTTTCAAATACACCAAGCTTCAAGTTACCTTCATGCTAGTTTTATAAATGTCCCTAGTTTAGCCTTAAACTTACATATATGGTCTCTATTAAAAGAATATGAGGGTTTACAAGCACAAGTGTCACAATTTCGCCACAACATTCCCGAATAGGGAACAAATTCAATGACACTATCATTGCTCAAGTTGGATAACTGTTTTCTGTGACTTCTGATACCTTGATACCTACGCTCAGATATGTACTCAACTTTTCCCCACAATTTTCCATGACTTTTAATACCTTTTTCATCTAGGATCAGATATGTACTCAACTTTTGGTTAATCGACACATTCAAAGTTTGGAACAGATGTAATTATTAAGCTTTGAGGGAATTATAACTGAATAACTTCTTATTCACTCAATCAATACAACCATCATTTTTTTTTTTTTAAAATCCCATCACATTCTATAGCCAAATAATGACAGCTACTACAAAAAACAATACTACAGTACGCGCACCCAACAATCAGAAATGCTTAACATTTATGAGGCACTCTTAAGAAAATTTACAAATTTAAAAAACAGAAGCAATTTTCTTATTTCCTGACATTGTTAGAACTACGAAAACAGAGCACTTCCTCTCAAAACTGAAATGCCAACAGAGAAATAAATCATCTAAGGTCAATATCAAACCTAGCAAAAAAAGTAAAAATTTAAGGCAACAAAATGGGCAAAGCTCAAATAGAAAGATGATGAACTATGAGAACTTTCAAACCCACCAAAATATATTTTAAAAAAGGTCCTATTTTTTGAGCAATGAAGTCGTTAGCAGGCACCAAAGGGAGCTGGAAATAGACCTTAAGCCATTCTTTAGCTTTGCAGAGAGAATCAAATACATGATATCTGAAAATATAACTCAAAATTCAAACTGCTTCGTAAAAGTGCTACAGTAAGGATCAATCAAAACGACGAACATACGACAGAAGAGAGGCAAATCTAATACAAAAGAGGCGGCAAAGAGAATTTTAATGAACAGAGAAACTATTGAAAGAGCCGAAGTCATCAGCACCAGGCTTGAACTGGAATGCATCAAAAAAAAAAAAAGAGACTGTAAATGATCTCACCTGACATTGTTCCCATCAGTCTGAAAGGAATCTGGCTTCGATCCAAGTTTCATGAACTTCATCTTTGAAAGCAAAAAGATCAGCTTCAGCCCTTATAACTTCAAACCAACCTTCTCCAACACTCAACCGATTAGTGATAGACACAACCGCACATCCTCAGTGAACATTCATAAACCCCCCAATCGAGGAAATCTCCCCAGAAATGGAAAGAAAAAAGCCCCAAGTGTGGGGACCAGAATTTCTGAATGCAACCAAGTTCCTGATCTCCAAGAAAGAAAGGAAGGATCTCAAAGAGGGGAAGGATATATGCTTGTGGGGGTATGAGAGCGAATCTTTGACAGCAACCGAGGCAAAGAGTCTGAGTAAGAGAGAGAAAGAGATAAAGGGAAACACAAGATGGGGTTGTGCAATTTTTTAAGAAAAGGTTCTCTTGAATGCCAAGAGAGCCAAAGAAGAGGGTGTTTCCTTGGTCGGCGGCAAAGCCCACGGAGCCCGGGCGCACCTAGTCAGCCCAGGAGACATAGCCAACAGAGTCCTAAGACTAAAATAATTCTCAAACCAGTGACACCACAAGCACAAATCTGACTCCACCGCACTCCCCCCACTATATCTTTTCTCTTCCTGATCACTTTGTTCCTTTGTTTTCCATTTTTTTAAGGATTCACACCACCAAGGCCTCTTGTGGACTTTAAAGCTTCAAGTTCCAAACCCAACGTATACAAATAAATAAATAAATAAACAAAGAAGAAAAATATCAACTTTATATATGATTTTTTCAACCGTTGAAGTTTGAAAAAAACCTGAAACAGAAAACAGCATCTCGGTATCAGTTGAAGAAACCACCAAAACGGTAGACAACAAGCATCTCTCTTTATTTTGCACAGTATCGGAATAAATTAGAGAGAGATCACAAACATAGAAGTTAATTTATAGTAATGAACAACTAAACATCAACTACCAACAACAAAATCACCACAAGATTTTAACTGAAATCTGAGGAATCTATCAGAATATATCACAGAAATCTAGTAAAATATTGAAAGCTGAAGATCATGTTTATGTTGTATAATGTTGAGACTCTAGAACCCCACATGAAGAAATATGCCCAATATCAAGTTGGAAACATAAAGACAAAGGCCCAAAAGCCACTCTCCGTGTAAACCCCAACAGAACCCAAGACCCGTACTTCAAATCTACAAAGCTGTATAGAGTAATAACAAGTTACAAGAAATAATGTGAAATTAAGAGAAACCCACTTCAAGTTTGAGGTGGTATATCAGCAAAACCAAACCAAGAACTTTAAAACCATATCAAAGAAGAAGCAAACCTCACAAAACAAACAAGAGACAGAAAAAATCATAGAAAATCTTGCACCAGCATTCCAATCTTTTTGCGTCAAGAATCAGAAAGATTTCAGTGGAACAGTGACACTGCCATTAAGACTACTCACATGAGAACTTTAACTCTGGAGGACTCAACTCACCACCACAAAAAAAAAAACAGAACCAAAAGCTAAAGAAACAACCCAAAAGCACCCATCAGAAAATGAGCTGGTTCTCACAGTCTTTGCGTCAAAAACCTCAAGTACTACCACAGAGGCCACCCAAACAAGACATATTATAGTAAAAGCCAAGCTGTTACGAAATGTTTTTATCAGTCTCGTTAGTACCAACACTAGTACTTTCTCAAACCACAATATTTTCCCTTTACTCACCCACTTTTCTTTTCTCTATGATTTCCCTGAGAAAGTTGGATGATGTTCATTCAATTTTTGGGGGCATTAACACTAACCATTACACTTGCTCAGTCATGCACGCCACACTGACACTCCAGCTTTCTTGTTGTTACCCCCATAATCCGGACTCCCTCATTAAATGACCCTTCACTTGCTTCCTTATTAACTCCATTATTACCCACATCTCTCTCTCTCTCTCTCTTGTACTATCTTATTCTTCTACATCAAGGTTGTGCCAGTAGCACCAGAAAACTTAAAAAGAGTGATGATCAAACAGTACCATACAAACAAATACGTGAGCTTTTACCATGTCACACTTCAATTGGCTACAACTTCAAAATGTCTAAAAGGGTTTATTTCCTTTCTTATATTTTAATAAAAAAATTCTTAGCAATTTTTATGAAATATTATGGAACTTATTGGTCAGGGATAATTTCATTTTAGATTCTGAATATTTGAAAAGCTCTCAAATTTTAAAATTTTTCAATTTGGACCCTTGAACTTTCAATTGCAATTAATTTGAATTCTTTCGTCAGATTTTAAACGTTAAAAGTGAGACAATAACATTCATATTCCTGATTTTTGTATAAAATTTCAAATTTACCCTTAATTCCATTTTTTTTTTTAAAAAAAAAAAAGTTAAAAAAAAAATCAAAGATATCTTGATCTTTTTAGGAGTAAATCAAAGACGTTAACGGCTAAATCTGATAGAGATGTTCAAATTGACTGCAATTGAAAGTTTATGGGTTCAAATTGAGAGGTTTTAAAGTTTTGAGCTTCTCAAATCATGTGGTAATTTAGGGGTTTAAAGTGAAATTACCTCTATTGGTTATTTATTACTAGTTAATGTCCATAGCATCATTTGGAGAATGCAGTGGATATGTTTATTTATATATTTTGAAGAGTTTTTTTTTTTTTTTTAGTTTTAGTTTAAAAATGTGTTTTAAAACATGAAGCAATCTTATATATATATATATATATATATATATATATAAAAGATTTCTTCTTGTTTTGAATTGTTTGTTAATACGTTTATCTTTAAAAAAAAAAAAAAAATGCAGTGCGAACAAATGTCTACTTTCTAACGTGACAGTACACCTTATAAAAAATATAAATTTTAAAATATTTTTTGTAATCTTGGAGGCTAGAGGCCCCAGACTCACCCATGATTATAGTAGTATGTGAAGCACATAAATAGAATGTTACAAATTTGGTGTGGGTGTATGACATTTGATTAAGATCTCCTAATAATTTCTTTTAGTGCATATGTATAGTTGTACGGGCATTACCCTAATCAAAATGATCAAATAATTATACATAGTGTGTTTTTGAAGTATCTAGATTGTCTGAACTGTTATCAAATAGGATAAAATTTTAATGAGACTCACTTATCTGAATAAGTGAGCGAACAATTCAACATTTACTTAGACAGACAGAACTCATATTAACTCTTTTACACTTATTATCTAAACGCTTAGTAATTCCAACAACAAAATTACAAAAATTGAGCATATATCTTAGTTCTAAAAGTGGTCATTCCTACTTATTGCATCTAGAAGCAAAGGTTGGGATAAAATCAATGTAAAATGTGGAGGGAAAATGATTGCAATTAGGTAGGTTATAGGTATAAGCCAATTCCAGTTTCAATAATTTAGGTTCTTGAGCTTGACCCACTTAACCAAGCTCTTTAACTTTTTCACAAATTGCATGCTTTGTCCATAGCGTAACCAAGCTTTTTACATGATCAGAGAGAGAGAGAGAGAGAGAGAGAGAGACGCAGTAGCCACTATTCACTAGTCACACCACCTTATCTTTGCTTCACAGTTCACTGGTTCTCAGCATTCTGTCATGCCCCCACGATCCCCCTCTCATACATACAATGATACAAACACTTTAAGAAAACAAAAACAAAAACAAAAACAAACACAAACAAACACAAACACAAACACAAATAGAGGTTGATCCCTACCTTATGACATTCGGGTAGGGAACGAGAGAGGAATGCATGGACCGGAGTACTGATTGGACAAGTCTTTCAAACAACTTAAAGTGCGGGATTCATCTACCCAGCATAGACCAAGTCATATAACTGACATACAACTCACATGACATGATTATAAAAATTAGCTATTGATTTTTCTTTTTTACAAAGTTGTTGATTCAAAGATTGATCAAATTATATGATAATTGTATAACAATCTACTAAATAATATGATTCAAACACAAAATACGCATTTAGATAATGAAAAAGCAAACTCATAAATGTAATTTTTGCATATATTAACTAAAGATGACTGTTACACATCATTATTTTAATCATCTCTTTTTGTAAATTCGATGGATTTACCATTAAATTTGTGAACTCATATGAGTTTCACACAAGTTGAATGATGAATTCACACATATACACAATATAAAAGTTTTAGAGCGTCGGCTCAAGATGCTCTGACGACCCACTGCCGGTCACCACACTTTTTGGTCAAAAAAGTATCTTAACTCACAATCATAGTGCTGACTGTATCTCTGAAAATAACCCATGAACTTGTATGTATATATATCTATCTGAATCAAAGAAATTATATCCACACCATTCCTTATGATGAAATTGAAAGACAAAAGAGGGTGTTAGATTGAATGAGCACCAAGTGATTACGTGGTGGGAGGGTTTGCCGATAAGATTTGGTCAACGAGTTACCTGTCATGCAGGCTGCTCAAAACTTCAAAGGTCCTACATGCCTAATCTTATTAGACATTTGGATAGCAAAAGACCACAACCCTAGCGTGTGGAAAAGGACCCCCCTACATCCACTTTGACCTTTTCTTTTCTAGACTACACACGTCCTCTTTGACCCACCACATGCCTTGGCTACAATAATATTATTATGTTTCATATATATATATATACTTTCTCGCATTTGCCAACACCTATATTTTGAGGAGAATCAATATTATAAGCCATGCAAGGGAGAGCATGGATAAATACTTATACCTTCCTAATAATTCATGATAATGACGATGATGATGCAGTTGATTGCATGATTCAATTCGGTCGAGAAAGGGTAGTCGTAGACTAATCAGAGGTTATCGGTAAAGAGACTTTCTAATGCTTAATTTAGTAAATTAAGAGAACAGTATGACACTCAAAACATGAACAAAAAATTTCTCGAATTCAATCTGGGTATAAGGTTTTTATTTGAAATGTTGATATGAGAGCATTCACTTATGGGTGCGCTTGAAATCACAAGCGTAATGCTGACACGATAAATTTAACTATCTAGGTTTCTGTTTTTTTAATGGTCAAGCCCTATTGTTTGTTTTTTGTTATATTACTTTGTATTGGCGTTTGTAGTCCGATCATAACTTGCGGTTCGAGCTGTGTCATCTTCATTTGAATTCTAAGCTTTTCAGTTCGTTTTTTCAATGAAACCGGCCGAACTGGACTAGGCGTATATATAAATAACTATATATTGTACTTAAAGTTAGCAATCACTATTACTTTGCCTTCTTGCCCTGATCAGTGCATACGTACTAACTAGAAGAAGATAAAAGAAAGAAAGAAGAGAATAGTACACATTCTTGTTTGATTAGATCTAACACAATGCACATGGCCGCCACTGCCATGCTCAGAAGTAACTTAGAACCTATATGGGATTTTGCTTGAAAACCCAAGTAAAAATAAAAAATAAAAATAAAATAAAACTGATGGCCAATCATGGCAACCATTGGTCTTGATGGTCTACATTACATGAACCAATGAATATATAGCAGAGCACGGCATGCGTCAAAGTAGAAGATTGTTTGTGGATGCATCATGCTCATACATGATACATTGGTTCCTTTTATGCAGAAGAAGAAAAAGAAATAATAGAACATGGTCAGGACCACAGCATTATCTTAAGCATCTTTCCCATGTTTCCCGTTGCTCTTCCCATAAGAAAATAAACGAATACATCGACACATGGGGTTTTAAAAAAAGGGAGAAAGAGTACAAATACTCACAAACTTAGCTACATTTAGATCTGTGCTTAAATCTGTGTTGTGGTCCTTCTCATTCAAAAGGGTAAACAAAGTTTTTAGCTAAGAGAGCGTTTGGAATTGCAATCTTTTACATTACAAAAAGTGATATATCGTTTGAGAATGTGATTTCAAATGCTTAACCATGTTTTTAAAGGCCAAACTTCTGAACGAGCATTTTTTTTGGATTAGTTAGAATTTAGTTAGTTAAATTGTGTAGATATTCCATAAATATTAAGAGCATGTTTGAGATTGTGTTTGAGAAATAGAGTTTTTAAATCAAAAAACATTTTTTTGACAAAAGCTTCATTTTTAAGCTTTTATCAAAAGTGCATTTTTACCATTTTTAAGCTTTTTGGACCCTTAAAATCACATTCAAATTTTTACCAAACGGGCACCTTTTTTTTTCAAACAAACTTTTTGAGTGTTAAACGCACTTTTAGACATCTCAAACGCACACCCAAACATGCCTTAGGGATTGCGTTTGATAAATAAAGTTTTTAAGTCAAAAATCACTTTTTGGCAAAAGTTTCATTTTTAAGTTTTTGCCTAAAGTGCGTTTTTGACAATTTTTAGGCTTTTTAGATTCTTAAAAGCGCTTTCAATTTTTGTTTACTAGACGGGTACTTTTTTTTTCTTTTCAAACGGACTTTTTTAGTGTTAAATGCATTTTTAAGCCTCTCAAACAAGCCCTAAGTCTCCCATTTAATATATACTTGGTGAAATCGAATTATATGAAATTATAGTCTGTTTGGGTAATAGGATAAAGTTTTCTTTCAAAATGGGTCAAAGGAAATTCATCAAATTTAATTTATTAAACTAGCATTTTATCTTAGATCGCTCATACGTCAATTTATAGTTTGAGTTAAAAGAAATTCTTCTAACCTAATTTGTAGAGAAAAGCTTTGTATCATGACACTTTAGTTTTAATTTCTATGATCACAAATCTTGTGGCAGCAATGCATGAACATGACGAGTATAATCACACCAAATATTGGGTATGTGGAAATAGAAATTAACTTGGGCTCTTTTCAGGCCGAAAGTTCTTTGAATATGATTAGGATAGGGAGTATATGGTCATGATGAGAAGTGGGGACAACAAGGAAAAATTGAAGAAAAAAAAAATTGAGTTTCAAAATGGAGATTTCAAAGAGATAACATCCAAATATGGGAGAGTGAGATCCAAGCTCAAACTTGTCTGGGAGAATATTCTAAGCATAGGTAATAAGAAAGAACCATTGATGCCTATGTAGCTTTTGTGTGCAGCCCAATAATGTGACGCCTATATAGTGCCCAAACAGGGTCTTAGCGTATGGCTTTTACTTTATGCTTTTGTCAGAGTGCATGTACACATAATGGGAAAAGATGATTAGGGCTTCTTTTAGGACAACCATGAAAAAACCTAACAGTTGGTGTGTTAGTGTAGCCCATTATAGTGATGTTTAGATAGATTAGTGGCACCAAAGTTTGTGGCCCAAGTGCTTTCTTTTTGCGTCTTATCAATTGCTTTGTACACCATAGGGTTATGATATGATTTTTAGCCTTTCTAGCCTAAACATAATCTCTCTCTCTCTCTCTCTCTCTCTCTTTGAGTTTTGAAGGATGATGGGGAGGGAAAATTGGAAGCAACAAATCCAATGGGTATTTGAGGTCATGATGGAGGTGAAAGTGAGGAGGTAGTGAAGAGCTCGCGAAAAGTTCAAGTGATGGTTGAGATGATTCAAAGCAGAGGCCACGGTGGTTGACGGTGGCAATGATGATAATGGCAATAACCATTATGATGATCGGCGGCTACTGGTTAGGCATAGAGGAAGAAGAAGAATTAAGGGAGCTAGTTACAAAAAATATACATATTTCTTCAAACTACAATTTTATTGTTTTTTCATAATTGAAATAGGCAAACAGGAGAGAACAATTATAGCTATTTTATTTAGATATGACCATAGTAGCACTTATCCGCTAAGAGCCACACAATAGAGATCTAGATGGTGAAAACTGTATGTGCTTCCTCAAATCCGACTGAGTCATAAAGCATGTTTGAAATCGTGTTTGAAAAATATAATTTTTAAGTCAAAAAACACTTTTTGGCAAAAGCTTAATTTTTAAGTTTTTGCAAAAAGTGCGTTTTGACTATTTTTAAGTTTTTTTTACCCTTAAAAGCGCTTTCAATTTTATTTACTAAACGAGTATTTTTTTTTTTTTTTTCAAACAGACTTTTTGAGTATTAAACACATTTTTAGGCATTTCAAACGCACATCTAAACATGCCCATAGTTTGACCCAACCCCACTAGGACTTCAATGAGAACCAAGGTAGTCTACACTAATTAGGGATGTAAATTTTCATTGCGGGATTTGAACTCATACCCTAACGTGTACTTAATTACTTTGGAGATTTTTTTTTGGTTAATCGAACCACTTAATGTTCCCCAAAATTACCAATTGACAATGAGAACTGGTAGGGAGTCAAACAAATGAACATAAAAAAATTTTCAAACTAATGTGACAGACCGTGAGTAACAGACAAAGGAGAGAGAATTGCATTTTTTTCTTTAATTTGAAAACTCTTGTCACGTCAGTTTAAAAATTTTTCTGGGTTCATTTATTTAATTAACTCCCTAATACTTCTCATTGACAATATCACATTACCTCAATGAAATATTGATGTAATATATAGCATTACTTGTTAGAGGGAATGGAAAGAAATTAAACCTAGTGAGCCAATGAGAGTTGGATGATCTTCCAGGATCCTCAATTTCCTTAGGAATATGGACAGTATCCTCTATTCCATATAAAACTGGTACTTCTCGTAGCCTGTCGGTTGATTAAAAAAAGAAAAAAACAAAAAAGTAGATCTTAAACCATCAATCTTTTTCTATGTAATTTGCTTAATTTCGTCATTGGAGTTAAAAGTTCCACGCCAATCAAGACTCCTTCATTCAGAGAAGAAACATTGTCTTCGTGGCATGATTATCATACTTAAAATAAATTATAAATAAATAAATAAAAACTTTTTTATTCAAATATTTGATTGTATTGTACGACAATAAAGAAAGAGAAAATGCGAATTAAAAAATTGATGAAAAATGTTTCAATTAATTGTTGATTGCACCATCGATCGTTGTCTGCCGTTTATCTTTTTTTTAAAAAAAATAATAATAATAATAAAGAAAGAAAGAAACTCAATAAGTTATGAATCAACTTGCTTATTTTGCAAGTAGATTTCATAAATAATTAATTAATTAATAAGACTATTTTCTCTTAACAAAAAAACTATAGAGATGGTTAAAAAATGATTGAAAATAAATAAATTCTTTTATTTTTCAAATTTAATAGTAATTTTAAAAATTATGTTACTTTTGGAGATAAAAAGGAGACAAAAGTACCGTTACTACTTCTCAAATGTTATTTCCTCTTTCTCTTTACTACAATTAAAGTTGCTCGTCGAGAGGAGGAGGAAGCAGATCTGCTTCCTCCTCTTCCCCTCCCCCTCTACTCCCCTCTCCTATCCTCCTCATTCCCTTATGGTTTTTTTCTTATTTTTTGTTTCTTGCTCTTTTAGGTATTCTTCGACCAGATCAATAACTTCAAACTCTTCCAATGTGCTATGCCACTCATCTCCTCTTTGAGATCGGTGGGATTCTAAATCTAGGTCTTCAAACTTAAATTTATTCTCCTCAACCGATTTTCGCTCCGCCACGCGCCAACGCCGGCTGCTGCGCAACTGCTTATCGTGTCCTTATCTTGAGATCGGTGGGTTTTAGTGTATATCGTCTCCTTCACCTCGACAGCTGTTGCTGTTTGCTGGTTATTTGTTTTTGTTTTTGTTTTTGAATTAGAGTTTTCTTCTTCTAGATCTGCCTTTATGAGTGATCTATGGGGTGATGAGGATTAGATCGGTGTGAGAGATTTTCTCTCACGGTCAGAAAATTAAAGGTTGAAAAATATAGCTACTTATGTCTTAGATCTAGTCTGCTTAATAGCAAATCTATCCATTAACCGCAGTTGTACATAGGTTAGCGAAAAAATTGAAGTCATAGATAGTACGTAATTGTAAGATCTATATTGTATCTATGACATTGTAACTTCATAGCTTTAGGCTATGATTTTTCAAAGCCTTTATGTTCTATGATATAATAGCTTTATACTGTGAATCTTATTATCAACGAAATTACAAAGATTCCCCATTAAAAAAAAAAAAAAAAAACCCTTGCTTAACTTGTAAGAGCTGCAATGTACTGAGTTTCTGTCAACATGATTAATCAAAAAAACAGACGAAATGATCCAATTGAAATCTTGTCAAGTTTTGCCAACAAAATTAATTGAGTGGTAATCAGTAGTTTTCGGATGAAATGATATGTCTTGGGTGAACTCGTTGATTCATTTCACTCGATTGCATGAGTTCATTGTCAATAAAATAAAATTAAAAAATCAAGCAAACACTATACCTTTTGGATCATTCAAAATATGCCCCAAATCGATAAAATATATATATATGACATCAACGTGACGAAAAGCATGAATTTGTTCTCCTTTAAGAGACTTCTAGAGAGCTTTGCCTCTCTTTTCTTCATTGTGATTTTCTCCGTCCACAAACTGCCTTAACCGTCTCGTCTGCGGGGAAAGGAGAGCACCGCTTCCTTCCTCTTCTTCCCTCATCATATATATATTTTTTTTTCAAATTTTTTTTAATATAATTTAGAAGTTAGATTTATTATGTTCTCCTACCCTTCACCGCCCACGCACTATCCTCCGCCGATTCAGTTGATGGTTGCAACCACCGGTTCAGTTGATAGTTACAACCCTTGTGCGTGCACATCACATGTCGTCGAGGCGCACATGTGTTGCATGTGTCATTGCCTCCGTAGCTTCATTTTTGGCCACGGGTCACATCCATCCTCTTTATTTCTCCTCGTACTATCTTTTTCATTTATAAAGACTCCCAAATCTAATTTCAAATACCTCCTTCTTCGAACACCACGGTAATATTCCTTTTCAACGACTTTGGTTTTGTTTAAATAAACGACTGAAATTTATAAATTTAAAAATCTCAAATTTAAAGGGAATTATAGGGAATCTCAATCCCTCTACTTGTGCTTCACTCCCTATTGTCGAGTTCAAACCTCCATTTTAAGGGGTCTCTTTTTCAGCTAGTGGACCAAAAATCTATTGGGCTGAATCATTCATATGGCCCATTCCAATAAAACTTTGGTCTTTTTATACACCCCATTGATTGTACCGGGGTTGTTGTTGGGCTGACCCACCCAACTTTTGTGGTTTTAATATTCTTCCCATTTTCTTCTCCCATTGTATTTGCTTAGGAAAAAAAAAACTTCTGGACTTTTGGCGTAGAAGTGACAGTGTATATCACTGGACCCAAGTGTAACAAAGTTGGTATGTAGCAACCTTTCAATTTTGAAAAATTGGAAATATTGCCCAATGAATAAAATGGAAGTTTTTTTTTAAGGTGATAGTAAATGGGAACTTTTGGTACTGTTTTCAAATTAAATGATTAAATTTATCATTTCTTATCAAATTTTGAAATTAATAATGATTTAATACAATATTAGAACAATGATCTTAAACTTTTAAACTTTGGAATTTGAGTTTACATGTAAAGAAAAGTATTCAAATAGTAATTAAATGATTAAATTCAGTATTCCTATACAACCCTTTCTCCATAATAAGCAAGATATTTCTAAAAGGCATGTTTGATGAATCATAAAGAAAAAGCTTATCTTGGTGTATTTAAGGTCCACTAACAAATAAAGTAAGGCCAAATTGCTTCAAATCCAAACACCACCAACCATTAATTATTATCCTCTTAACACATATTCTTGCCTCTTTTTTAAAAAAATATTTGTTGTCTGAAAATGTGTTCTCTTAAAAGTAATTGTGGGCGTTTTATTTTTATTATTATTTTAAATAAGGGTTATTATCTTTTTCCCCATAAATTACAACATATTGTCACTTTGTCCGCATGAACTAATAACTTTACTGCCCCAACCCCATCAAACTATTATTTTGTGCTCAAAACTCTCATTCCGTTAATCAAAGGCGTTAATTCAAACGGTCGAAGTGACAATGCGTTATAGTTTATGGGGACAAAGTAACAATGCGTTGTAGTTCATAGGGACAAAGTGACAATGCGTTATAATTCATAGGGGCAAAGTGACGGATTGACCGCCTGAGTTAACGTATTTGACTGATGGAATGAGAGTTTTGGGCACAAAATGGTAGTTTGATGGGGTCAGGCAATAGAGTTGTCAATTCATGGGGACAAAATGACAATGCGTTGTAGTTGATAAGAAAAAAGATAATTACTCCTAAAAAAAAAAAAAAAAAAAAAGTAGAAGAAGAAGAAGTCATTGCCTGAAAAATGGTTATCCAACAGCCTACCAAACAAGAATGGCAAGGAAAACTAGATAGTTATTAAATAAATAAATATGGGAAAAAGCAGAGAAGCTACGTTGGAGTTGAAGGGTTGAAAAAATCAGCTGTCCACATTGGAATGCTAAATGCTTTATTAGTTAGTTGCCAGATAAATGGGGATTATATATATTAATTCTTGCTCACCAAAAAAAGTCAACTAGTCACTCTTATTGAACACGTTGAATCTTGATTAATCATTGACCATTGACCTCATCTCTTTCTTTTTATTGGTGAGAACTCTACACATCTCCACAGGATGCAAGCACTCTGCCGTGTCTACCGCTCTGCCTTTCGTTTTACACCAACAACTAAAGAAAAAATAAAAACAAGCACTTACGTTGCTTGATCTCGTCCACACACAAAAGTATTTGGTCATTCCAACAAAGATTAAAGAGAAAAAGAAGATTCGAATCAATTTTTTACACTAATGAACAAAATTCTAGTTGTTGATATAGTGACCGCGCACTAAATATTCGGCTTAAGAGCGTTGTAAGAAAGATAGAGAGAGTCGGAGAGGCTCACTGGGAAACTAGTGAAGACCATATTCGACATTTAAGTCAATTAAAAAAAGGCAAAGATAGAGTGTGAGATATTTTCTCCCACTTACTACTCGCTGTGATGGGTCGAAGTAGTTGAAGTGTGATTCTGCATCGTGCCAAGGGAATTTAGAAGAGTTGGACTGAATGAGTGTACATGGTCCGTCATGACAAAGGGGTGGTGGTATGCTTTGCCATCCAACATGGGCCAGTTTGATTCGAGCCCAATCTCGTCGGCATCTAAAGATCCGACGTGCCTAAATTAATCCATAATTGATTAAGGAGTGGGCATCGTAGTGGCCCAACTCTAGAAGGATCACCGGTCGCTAGGTAACCGAGTACTACACTAATAAATAGTAAATTACATAAAATTTGAAAATACTTTTTTTTTTTTTTTTTAATTTGCATTACCAAACAAAGTATCTAATTAATTTGGTGACATGGAATTAGACCACCCAAAAGAAATAATTGTAGTGACGTACTGGAAAACGATTGGACGATATTGCTTAAAGAGACAAACTAATAAATAATTATTACAAGATTTAGTTCTAAGTAAAAGAAAATGCCAATATATATACATTAATTAATGTAATTAATGATGTACACACATAGGTCATGTAAGTTTGAAGTGTTTTTTCTTCCACGTTTCTCATTCCTTTCTACAATATCCTTCCTTCATTTTCTAATATTTTTCTAATTAAATGATATTATTAATGCTTTTTAAATGATTTTAATTAAATTCGTCATTTTAGTCGGAGTTCTGAGTTTGAACGTCCACTCTATAATTAGCTTAAAATATTAATTTAATTATTTAAAGTTTACCCCACTCTAAAAGTTGTTTTCACTACTATGGCCAAACAAGTTGCATCTACGCATCCATTTTTTGCCTCCCACACGCAAAGAACACCTAAAGATGTGGCTAATTGTAGTCCTCTTTCTTTGTTGCTTTACAGCATCTCCCAACTGTTAAAACTGTCCAAGCAAAAAAAATCTTATTATCAAGCTTTGTCACTCTTTGGAATATCTTCTTCTTTAACTTGTAACGTCTGTTCATTAAATTGGGTCGGAGAAAATCTCTTAAATTGATCAGTCGGTCAAACTTACATATATTCTTAATTACTGTGTGTAATTCTGAAAAAATTTCTATCAAGATATCGATTTAAATAAAAGGAAATTTTTCCAGCCTAATCTGATCGGGAAAATGTTTGAACACATCCACATGCTTACCTGTACAGTGGAATTAAAGTATAGATTGACAGGTGAGTCCAGAAAGGACATTCCCCACACTCTTGTTTCACTAGTGAATGCCAAGGGAAGAACATTAATCATGAATGGCTGTCAAGGCCGCGTTTGGAGGAATAATGGGCTTTAAAGACACGGCACGCATCTCATTCGGCTTCAACCAATTGCTTTTACAGACTGGACTGTGTCAACTCGAGCACGAGAGGGGCCCTTTCGTCATTTACGCGGTCATGACCTAAGAACGTTTCGTGTAAACTACACGGTGTATAGGGGGGTATTATTTGGGGAAAACTATCTAATTAGTTTTTTTTTTTTTTTTTTTTCTTAATAGAAAACAAATATCTTTGAATGTTGCTTTCTGGTGAAGGAACCATATGAGACCCAATAGTTTCCAAGAAGTACGGTAGGCATGTATACCCAAATTTCTTTATATTTGCTTTGCTTTTTTTAACTAAGTTCAATTATTCATTTGCTTATGTTGTTTATAGGAAAATGCTAATCATACTCCAAAAAGAAAAAAAAAAAAGAATTTGCCTAGCCTCTAAAGGGCAGTCGGTTGCCTTAGTCAAACATTCGCTAAAAGTCGCATGGTTAGGGGTGACAATTTGTGTTTGAGTGTCGGGTTTAAGTCGTGTCAAAGCATGGGTATAAAATTATATAGATCAATCATAATTTGACCAATTTAATTAAACGGTTTAGGCCCTTCAACCCCAATTCACTAATTTTGTGTTAATTGGGTTCATGTCAAGTTCGCGAATTATGTCAATAATTGTTAACCCTTATATCACGTGTCAAGTTCAAACCATATTGAGGAATGGATATACAACTATATAGATTAACTTTAACCTTATCTATTTAATTAAACGAATTAAACTCATTAATCATATTAATAATTGTTAACCTTTAGTCGCACTACTCTCGACATCCAATCTAATAGTTGCAGCCACCGGATCAGATGTTTCTAACCACCCCGCGTATCAGTTAGAGTGGCACGGAACGGGTGAAAGTGTGTAAATATTTATTTTCTTTCTTGAATGCTGAGGTCAGCGCATAAGTGCCTAAAATGGTAATATGACGGGCATTGTTTGATTATATGGAGGGTGAGTTGGAATTAGAGAATGGTCTGGCATCAAAAGAGAAAGAGAGGGTATAATGATTGTGAACATGTGCATTAAAGGCATGAACCACATGGGAGGCCAGTTAGTGGTTCGAACCCATCACCCTAACATGGCCTGGTTCGTGTTTGATAAGACTCAAAAGACACAGAGACCAGACCACCACCGCCGCCACCGCGAGAGCCCCTGGTTTTGCCTGCTCTTCACGCGGCAACGCACCCTACTGAGTCACTCACCTTGACTTCATCCAACTACACTCCAGTCCGTAGGTCGGTCGGTCAGCTCTAATGCCAGTTGCCACGTTGACACGGCCAGAATTACACAATATATAGCGTGTTCCAAAATTCAACCATTTCAATTTTCAAGCCGACAAATTAACAAATAAATAAAGAACTCAATTACATGCAATTATTGTATATATTTGGGAATAAATGAATGAATAAATGATAATAAATAATAATAATAATAATATCAGACTGAGAGATTGAAAGAGTTCCACAAACAATGAACAAATTCACTGTACAGAAACAATATTCATCGAATCAGAGCCTAAAACAAAAACAATCTTAACTATTTTTTTAATAAAAGAAAAGAAAAAAATCATTGAAAGCTTTCGTGATTCGGGTCGGGTCATCAATCTTGCGAGGAATCCGTCGAGAACAAACGGGGCTTCTTTGTTGGCAGAGGAGACTCCACCTCTTGATCCACTACCGAAAGCCGATGAATTTTCCTGTCGGACAAGAACTCCGGCAAGGCCGGCAGGTTCAGGTCGAACCCACGGTGGCTCTGGCTGTGGCTCGAGCCACCACCCTCCGAGAAGGTCACGCCACTGTTGGTATTGCTATTATTCCCGCCGTCGTAGTGGCAGCGCTTGTGACCCCCCAAGGCCTGCCCGGTCGGGAACGTCTTGTGACAGATGGTACACTCGTGGGTCCTACCGCTCGTGCCGACGGCGCCGGCGCCGGCTCCGGATGAAGTCGATGGGTTGTTGTTGTTGTCGGTGGCGGCGGAAGCGGTGTTCTCGGAGAAGGCGGCGGCGGACTTGCGGTGACTGGCCTTGTGGCCGCCGAGGGCCTGGTAGGAAGGGAAGGCTTTGTTGCAGACCGTGCACTTGTAGGAGAGCTTCAAGGTCGGTGGCTGCGGCGGCGCAGCTTGTGAAGACGATATTTGAGATGCGGTTTCAGCGGGGGCAGAGCCGCGGCCGCCGCGGGCAAGCATGATGAGGCAGAGGGCAAGGTACTCTTCCTCGGTAGGTGGGTTCTCGACACGGGGTCGTTTGGAGCGCTTCCTCTTCGCCCATGGCTCGGCGTACTGGCGCTCCATTTCTTCTTCGTAGTTGAAAGGAGTGGCGGCGGTGGGAGAATTCAGAGCTTCCAAGGCCATCTCGGTCAGTGGGTTTTTTTTCTTGGAGAACAAGAGAAATAGAGAGAAAGAAAAGAGTGTGTGTGTGAATGACTGAATGTGTAGAAGAAGAGAAGGGAGTTAGTTTATATAGGAGGGCGTATGGGTAATGGGTTTGGTGGGGCAGTGAAGTCGGTCAACTATAACAAGAGAGAGGAAGATGGGGGGAGAGTGTGAGTGGTGGTGGGGTGGCGACTGAGCTTCGAGCGGACTTCTTCCAAGTCAAAACAATTTGCTACGCCTGCTCCAATTAACCCACAGACACATACTCGGCAATATATATACATAAATAAATAAAGAGAGAGGGGGGGGGGGGGGTGGACCGACTCTGGGTCACATGGCGTGTAAAGCACGCTTTCGCTTCCAAATAACAGGTTGGAAGATTGCTAGAAATTGTGGGGAAGGGATACATTTTCCACCAAGTACGAGACACAACTGCCAAGTATTTTCTCACTTACCCTATTTTGTCCTTTTATCATTATCCTACCTTTTCTATTTATTTATTTTTTTTAATTTTATTTAAACAAGTATTTTGAGGTGATATAAACCAAAAAAATCATTTGGTTGTCTATTAGGGGTAGTACTTTCACAAGGATATATATGCTTTTTATCACATTTTAAAGCATTAGAAAAAAATGATAAAATTTCAAGGTTTTTTTTTTTTTTTCATTGAAAAGACTTTGTTTGTTTGTTTTAAACATTTTAAAGAAAATCCATTGGATAATTTTGATGAGTAATGCTAAGGACGATCTTTTTATCTTCCTAAAGTTGATGTGGTTTTTAAAATCATCATTAAATTTTAGATAAATCATACTTGAACTTTGATCTAATAGTGATTTTGAAAGCCACGTCAACTTTAAGAGAATAAAAAAATAATAAAAAAATGAATCCTAACATTACTCAATTTTGATAGAGTCAACGGACATGGTTGTACTTTTATAAGTATGGGTTGGTAACAAAAGGTAAATATCTCAAAATGTTAGGGTTTTATTTATTTATTTATTGTAATATAATATAAAAATAAAAATGCAAACAGCTGTTCTAAATAGCATTACCAAACTAAGTATTACTTTTTTATTCTAAAAAAGCAAGATGCCTAACCAAATGAACCCCTTAAAGAATTTGAGTTTGCAAGTGACTAATAATGATATTTAGTAAATTTTTTATTTGATTATCAAACAACGGGACAACGTGGCAGTAAAAATTAACCCTTATTTTATTTATTTATTTATTTTTAATTTGGCTTATGATCAATTATAAATTGCCACATCTTTTTAGTAAAAAATTTTAGAATCCCAAGCAATTTTCAATTAAATTACATGATTTGGACACGCTTCTTTAAAATGTGCAAGATATCCCAAGATCTAAAGGATTTGCTTGCAATTAAAAGGCTTTATCTACCTTATCTGATTTTGATTATAATCCTATTAAATATTAAATGTTCACTAATACTAGAGTTGACTTGGATGAACCTCTGCCCACTGAAGAGTAAATAAAATATCCCTATGATATATATATATATATATTAGAGGAACATGAAACTCATATTTTAAATTACGTCCAAATATAAAAAACAATTCGACATGTTCGTACACAATGCATAATGAAAGTGTATGAACCCATAATTGTAAGAGCTTTTCCCACGTACCTCGCACCATTTATTTTTTTATTTCTTTAAATTAATTTCACAAATCAACAATAAAAACATACTAAAATTCAAATAGACCTTTAACGAGATCTAGAGAAGCTAAACAGCCTAAACATTTAAAGAAAATATATATAGGTAAGAGAAATATTCTCATTAATTCTACATGACATGTAAGTTGTAAACAACTCCGAATTAGCTACTACCAGATCTAGTCTCTCTTTTATAAAATCATTTCCTTCCCCAAAATTTCATCTTTGAGGGTGACGCCCAAGTTGTGACAAAGACAATATGTTCAACAGAGATTAACATGACAAGATTTGAACATGTAATTGCGGATATGCAGAATGTATTGCAGTCTTTTAGAAGGTGAAAATTTAATTTTGTTCATAGAAATGTTAATGGTGCGGCCCTTTTGCTATCAAATGTGGCAAAACAGTCTTTCATGGATAAGGATTGGTTGGGGAAAACCGTGGATTGTATCCGTGATATAATTTTGAAAGAGCAAACTGCTATTTCTGTGATCTGATATATGACATTTGAATTTCTTCAAAAATATTGTTAACCATCCATCTCAAAAAGGAAAATATTTGGGGATTAAAGTTTTTCTTACAAATTTAGATAGAATCAACAATATAATATAGAAGTTCCTCTAAAAAAATTTGTTTCTTGCAAAGAGAGAGTGCTTCCTTTTCAAGCGGATGCGCCGCCCTATTGGCAGCTTGCCTAACATGAGTGACCTTTCACTATTGAAGACAACTTAAGACCGCTCGAGTCTCCTCAATTAAGTGGTTATATTTGCTTAATTGTTTAGTGACTTGCGTTGTAAGTATAATAAAATTTGTAATACTCCTAACAACACTCGTGAAGAAAATAATAAATATTTATATTCTTGCCTAATTCTATGAATTTTTCTTTTTAGAAAAATATATATTAGCAAAATTGTGATAACTTGGAGTTATATATATATATTCCTCCTCCTTTATAGCAACTAGTCAATTTGGTTATAAACATTTCCACTACGGGGAATATTATAAAGAATAGTAGCATTTTACTTGTGTACTACACGTTAAAAAACTAATTTCCAATTTTCATTTTCTTAATATTGGGTTTGAAATTGAGGTTGTATTTCGGTAGTTCTTCGTTGGTGGGCTTTGTGGCAAGAAAGACAGCTAGACTTGGGGGGAAACTTCGATTATAAGCCACGTGTTATTATTATTCCTATGACTAATCGTCGTTGTTTTCCAGAAAAAACAGGCCCCTCGTGCTTCCTTGATACATTGAATGAGATGGCAATTCTGGCAAGGGATCGTGGATTTATACTTTTCTTGTTGTACGAGTTAGGACTACTTCAACTCTATTTTCATCAAAAGTAGAGAGATCTCTTAATTTCCTATATTGTTAAGTCAATTCATCAAATAATTTTCCATAAGCTTAATTATATAATTATATGTTGTTGAGTAGGTTTATGCAACAAAGACATATTAATTATTTATTTACAAAGACATATTAATTATTTGTTTTACTTTTTATCTACCGTTTTCTTACTTTTATTTTATTACATTTTACTCACATTTTCTTTGGCTAATGATGAGAGGAGAAGCACTTTTTTCTAGATGAATTTTGGAATAAGTAATTTAATCTCAAAATCATTAAAAATTATTTTAATTTTTATGTCACATAATCAAAAAGCAAAAAACGCCATATAATTTTTTTTTTTTTTTTTTTTTACCAATAGCACTATATCCGTTGGGACACCGAAAAAGAGAGACAGAAACAAATGCATATCAAACATGAGAGACCATAAATGAAAGTTGTTTTTCGTATTTTTAAGAATGTTTTATGATTAAGTTGTTTGTTAGAGAAATGTTATATACTATACGTTCATCTTATGTTAAATTACCAATTATCTCAAAAGTTTAAGCTGATAAGAAAAGATATATTTAATCACATAATCATTACTTTAACACTCCCCTTCACGTGTGAGTTTAAACTATTTTTTAATAGGTGAGGCCCAACATGTGGAATATTTAATTTAAATAGAGGGTGATTTGATGGAGTCAAGGTTCGAACTCAAGACATTTGGTTCTGATACCATGTTAAATTACCAGTTATCTTAAAAAACTTAAACTGATAATAAGAGATATATTTAATTATATAATCATTAGTTTAACATCTTATTTGGTTAATGTAGTATGCAATAAATCTAACTGATTCAATAATTGATGAACATTGTTACATTAGCCAATAAAATAAGAGTAGATAAAGATGTATTATATAGTATTACTCAATTTATTAATATTTATATTTTAAGAAGAAAAAAAAAAAAATGTTTTAAAGAAAGAAAAGGGAGGAGGCTTGTTGAAAAGGAAAAAGGTTAAAAAAGGCATCGGGGGAGAGTGTACTTGGACACTACACTAAGTTACTAACCCACACGCAAGTTTCACCGACGCCAACGGTAATGTCCAACCGTCTGGCGCCACGGCAAGCAACGCGGCAGCGTTTCGACGAAGACACTTGGCAAATAAGTAGGTCTCTTTTCGGATACTTTCACATGTTTGGCATAACCGACAAGCAATTTATGCCGTCCAATCTGTTGGGAGTCTCTTTAATGCTGCCAAGTGGCCACTGCTGACGTTGTTCTTTGCCACGTATTACTTCCCACACAGCTGAAGTCCGAGGATCACTCTCACTTGCGATAGCTCTCTCTAGCTAGACTCTAGTGGGTCTGGGTGGACAGAAATTCTTATTCTTGTTTTCTTACCCAAATCCTAAAATATAACATCAATAATTAGCTTAACATTGAGGGTTTAATCAAACATACCATGGGCTGATCCCAAAAGTTAGGTTGCTAATTGGGTTGTCACGGGTTTTGCTAGAGTTCAATTTCAATTGAAATACGTATCTCTCGTGTCTTGTTATAAGACACGTGTTCTAATTCTAAAGAAACAAGTTTTATTTTAACTAGGACCGATTCAAGAGTTGGTTGTGATTAAAGGTGACAATTTGTGTTGGTGTGTCGAAATGTGTATATAAGATTATATAGGGCAATCATAATCTGACTTGTTTAATTAAATGAGTTAAACATCTCAATTCTAACTATCTAATTTTGTACTGAATTTATGTCAAGTTTGCGAGTAATGTCAAAAATTGCCTACAATTATGTCGCGTGTCAGTTTGAGTTGTGTCGAAGTATGAGTGTTAGACTATATAAATCAGTCTTGATTGTAATAGACACATCAGTATCATGAGATTCCACAATATTAATGTGACAATCACAACCAATTGTTAACTTTATTTATTTTAACAATGATTGATCCAATAATTAATTGAGACAATCATGTTACCATTATAGTTGAAAAGAATTTCGGATCTCTTTTTTTTTTTTTTTTTTTTTTATATATATATATATATACATTTTTAATCAAATAATGGAGAATAGGTTATATGAGATCGAACAACAACAAAAGAGTGGACACCCTTACAACAAACCCAAATGATAAAATATAATGCATAGACAATAATAATAACAGTAACAAAATATAAGCAATGGTTTTATTCATGATGAGAAGGACCATAAATAAATTGAACTTTTCATAGAGCCCTACAAAGTGATTGACAAATAATAAAAAGACTCAATTAAGAGTTCCAAACAGTAAAGACAACAACCTCCGCTAAGAGGTATTCGTTTGAATGCTTGATTGTGCGTCCCAAATGAACAACTCATCCTTCTATGCAGAAGACGTCATCGATCCTCTGAAGCCATGCTGTTTCAGATAAAGATTGGGATTTTCATTTTGGATGAAAACAAAAAGGTCGTAATAATTCATCTTGATTCTTGACTCATGTCATGCAGCTTTCTATTCTGGGAAGCCAATGGACAATGGACACGTCACTGGACTTGCGGTGTTTCAGCCAATGGGATGGCTGTAAAGAAATGATCAAGACGTGGCTTTGTGGCAATGTGGTTCACGTTAACTCTTTATTGTGGCGTCAAAGTTTGGCACACGGCGCAAACAAAGCAAAGCTAGCTGATGTCACGTGTGACGTCTCGCATAATCACTTCATTTTAATCCATTGTTAATTACTTCTTCAAAAGCATCAAATTAATTTAATTATTTATTTATATTTTAATTTTTTTATGAGTTAATAACTTTTTTGGTACCTGAGTTTTGAGATTTTTTAATTTTTCTCTCTAGATTTTAAAACATGATAAAATTAGTACCTTAAATTTTGAAAAAGATCGAATCACCACCACCTCCAGTTTAAAAAATTCTATGGGAATGGCTGAACCAAGAGGTGGCTCGGCCACCCCCATACCGGCCTTGGGGGTGGCTGAAGGTCAAACTGGGGGTGGCTGGCCACCTCCTGGGATGGATTGGCCACCCCCATAGAATTTTTCAAACTGAAAGTGATGATTCGGTCTTTTCTAAAATCTGATGTACTAATTTGTCATGTTTTAAAACCTAGGAGAAAAAATTAAAAAACTTCAAAACTCAAGTACTAAAAAAGTTATTTTCCATTTTTTTTAATATGTGTATTCAAATTTTTTTTAATAAGTAAAGCTCAACAAGTGAAATATTTAATTAAAATTAAGAGATAAATAACAAAGACAAACAAGGTTTAAACTGAGACTTATGCTATGATAGACTGATACTATATTAACTTATTAACTCATCATTTATTTAAAAAAATTAAACATGAATTGCTTGAAAAATCAAATGGAAACATCAAAAGAAACTTGGTGAAAGTAACATTTAGTGAAAGACGGCACAAGCAAGGCTGCTGATGAAGTCATGCCTCACATAATCACTTATATTATAGTTTTTTTTGGTTAACCAAATGGGGAACCTTCAACTGAATAAACCTTTTTGTCAATCTCTAGAAGTTTAGATTCTCTCTCTACTAAGTAATTGCAATTATGACATCTTGAAGAAAAATATATATATATAAAGTTGAATTTCACATTTGATGGGTGGATGGTGATGGTGTTAAGACTATTCATAGACGTTTTCCATTGGTTTTTCCTAAATTTTGGTTTTTTATTGAAAAAGAAAACAAAAAGTACAGTAATTAGAATTGATAAATGATTGGTGCAAAAAAAATTTTCATATATATTTTTTTTAAGAGAAACGATAGGTGTTCTTCTAGTGTTCTCCTGGTGTCCTCTCAATTGTGACGTAACTTTTAAAATTAATGATAATCTCAAATTCAACGATATTTTTAAAAGTCACATCACAGTTTGGCGGACATCAAGAGAACACTAGAAGCACACCTAGCGTTTTCTTTTAATAATTCTCCTACAAATTCAATAGATTAATCATTATATTTGTGGGTTCACCATTGACTTATGTGAGACTTATGTGAGATCTACATAAATTTACAAATCTAATGATAAATTTATAACACTAATCATTTCTCTTTAGAATTACTCAATTGGTAGAGACTGACATAATTATTTATGATGGTATTTAGTATAATATATGGTATATATTAATTGGCATTTTATAACCAAATTTGCAAAAGGTAAATTTGTATTTTTTTTTCTTTTCCTTTCTATTTCAATGCGGGGAAGGGGAATAAAGGTAAATTTGTATAATAATACAATAGTCATATCAATTTATGATTTTTTTTTTTAAAGGAATTATTTCTTCATTGATATAATAATTAAATTAGGCAAAATGCTCCATACAATGTCAAAGATATAATTTGGAATATTTAAAACTCAAATATTATCTATGATATAAGATAATATCTATGAAAAGTCATTATCTCAATCAGTTTCAGATCTACAGCAAATTATAGTGAATCACATTTCTATCCGCTGCCAGGTCCTTAATTCCCTGGCATTTTTATCTCCGTTACTAGTGCTTTATTAATCGCAATCCCCTTCGCTCAGTGGCGGAGCCACATGTCGGCCAGAGGTGGCCGTGGCCCCCAAGAAGTTTTTTTTGAAAAAAAAAAAAAATTAAAGATGAGCATTAATTTATTGAGAAAAAAAAAGGGTTTTTTTGAAAAAACATTCACACTTTCAGCACTAGGCTGTCGATCAGCATTAATTTATTGAGTTTTTTTTTTTTTTTTTTTGTTCTTCTAAATAGGGCCCCTCCATTCTCTTGAAAGTTCATTTGTTTTTTTTCTAAATAGGGTCCAATGCGCTGCAACTGGCCCCTCCATATATATATATATATATATATATATATATATATATATATAGTTTACAAAATGAACTTTCAGGAGCACAAATTTAGTTTACAAAATGAATTTAGTTTACAAATGGCCCGATCCGATATTACAAAATTTGTCTTCTATTGTAGAATTATGCCAAGGATTGGCAAAGACAGAAAAATCAAAGACATACTATCTTATTGATAGATTGATTTGTCTTATTTTGACTATTCCAGTGTTTACAGCAACTACCAAACGAGCATTTTTAGTAATGAAAATTGTTAAAATATGACTACGCAATAAAATGGAGGATGATTTTCTTGCAAATAGTTTAGTTCTTTATATTGTAAGGAAAATTGCTGAGAGCTTCGATTTAGATTTGATATTTGATGATTTTGTACTTCTAAAAGACCCTAAAGTGCAATTCTAGACACTTTTTTGTATTTTTGTCTTTTTGATATAGTGTCAACATGTTATATTTCTAATATATCAATTTGAGTACATATTTATGAACTTTTATAGATATTTTTTTGTGATGTATATATTGTGCGAATTACTAAATTTTCAGTGTGAAAAAAAATTTTAGGACGCAAAAAAAAAAAAAATTTAGGATGCGAATTTTTTTTTTTTACGACCCCTACATTCTGAAACGTATGGCTCCGCCACTGCCTTCGCTTATGACAATTCTTCTTTATGCTTAATAACTTCTTTGTAATCGGTCTATGGTTTACTCTCAGAAAAAGAACCATAAGAAAACAAAAGACTGACCAGAAACTAATTCCGTTATTTTTAAAAATTCGTGAAAATAAAACCTAAGAAAACAAATAAAATTTTATCCCATAGATCGCTACTAAAAACACATTTAGAGAGAATGCATTTTTATTTAAAATCAACTGAAATACAATAACAAAAACTCAACACACCCTCACACGTTCCACGCGCTACCGTCAGCCAGCTTCGCGCCGTTAAAAAACACTCTGAGGACCATTGACATACATGCCTTGATCAATCTATGGTGGAGACGTTAAAAATGAGGGGGAAGGGGAATGAGAAAAGGGGTGGGGAGGAGGGAGTCGTAACTCCCTCCCCCTACTCTGTTATGCTCTGTCTCTGTGATGCTCTCTTTCACTTAATTTGTTTATTAGTAAATGCCATCATATAGATTCCTTATAAAGTTTTGTTAGTGTTACCACAATTTTTTACTACAAAATCCCTTACAAATTAACATGACAGTTTACGTGATATTTATTATGTTAGTCACTAAATAATTAAATTTACCAATCAAATTTTATTAATATTTTTCATCGATATTGTGTCACTGGCCTCCAAAGAATTGAGTTGGCCCAAGTGGTGTAATTTGTCCCAAGCTTGGGCTGATTGTTGAATGAATTCTATGAAGGCTTGGCCATGCTAGATTTGGCCCCATTGTCATCTAACCGGGGCTTAACTCAAACATCTATTATGCACTCAAGGTTTCAGAGAAAAAAAAAAACATTTGGAACACTCAAGCCCATTAACCCATGGGCTATTCACTGTCTCTATGACACAGAAACACACCCATCCACACATCTTTGCACAGAAAAACCTCAAACTTCTGGCATCTCTCTCTCTCTCTCTCTCTCTCTCTCTCTCTCTCTCTCTATGGCCACCTCGCTTCTCTCCCCGCTTTCAGCTCCACCGTCCCCCACCATCGAGGACCCTCGAGGATTTGGGCAAGTGGGTACCTCTCTTGGGCTCCAAAAGTCCCCTTTCCTCCACGGCACCAAGCTCTTTTCTGCTTCTATCGCTCACTCAAGAAAGAGCACAGCTCGAAGGTGCTTCAGGTCCCCGCTTGCCAAGTCCTTGGACCATATTCCCAAGCAGTTCAGGGAAGAAAATCTCAAAGATGGATGTTAGTCTCTCTCTCTCTAAGTCACCATCTTTCCTATATAATTTGCCACTCTTCATTTCAGTTTTATTCTTTGTTTTGGGATTAATTAAATTCATCTTAATCGAAGATATTTCGTGGGTTCTTTGCTTGAGATGTGAAACTACGAAATGGGTTAAGTAAAATTCAATTACATGGCTTTGTTTTAGGTGAGTTTTATTGGAAACTAATAAACCAATGATGTTTCCAAGAGCTAAACTTACGGGTTTTTTTTTTCCTCAATTTTTTTTCCTGGGCTTTCTCACCAACCTAATAGAGGGGTTAGTTTTCTTTGCGATGGTATCTGGTATAGGTAACAAAATATGCATCTGTTACATGTAGATAGGATCGTTGCATTACCTATTCAGGTTTTTTTTTTTGTTCTTTTTAATAATTTAAAAGTTAAATTTGGAGAGCTGATAATTAGAATGGAAGGCTTTGTAAATAGTGGAGTATGTTATATTTTGAAATATAATTAGGTATTAGTTACCCATCTTTACAGTTGAAGGAAAATTTATATGGTCCTAATCCAGAATTACTATGATTGTTCCTTCATAATTGTGTCACTCTGCCACTAACCATTGATGTTAATGACTATGATTTGGACTTATTATTAGTTGTAAAGAAAGGCGGCTAGCTAAAATATCAGCCTACTTATAGTTGAACTGGAACCAAAAATATAGATTGTTCTTTCAGTTTGAGTTTCCAAGGTGCAACAACCCAAGTTCATATGTTTCATGCCTTTGTTAGAAATGTTTAGTCGCTTTATGAGTAGCGGTTACATTATGACAGCAGACTATTTGGGGAGAACAACTTGGAATCACAAGCAGTTGGAGAATGCATAGTTACTGATCTGGTTCTATTAAAATACGACTCTAGGTGATTCATGGAGTGGTAGAAAGAGCTACTAAAAGTATGCTTACATGATTATTTTTCTTTTCTTGCCATGTTCTCATCTTGTTTGTGTTAGCTTGTTCATATCATGTCTAGCCCATGTTTGTTTTGGGTGTATTGCTTACTTTGGAGAAGGGACTGTACTTGCTGAAAAGCTCTTTAAATGAAAGTCACACCTAAGGGAAAAAAAAAAAAACAATTGAAATTGCTACTTACCTTTACCTCATTTTTTCTTTGGTAGTGATGAACAATTACAAGAATGCACCCCAATCTCTTTATGGCCTTAATGCTTCTCAAATGGACATGTTCATGACAGAAGATAATCCCGTCCGAAGGCAGTCTGAAAGAGTTACAGAGGTTCTTCTCACTTCTTGCTTACTCCTTTATGTCATCTGATTGGCGTATGATATAATAATGAAGAAAATCCATTACATATTATGCTTGTTGGAAGTGGATTCCCAGTAGAACATAAATTTTATTGCAGCAAAGTCAGTTATTCCCAGGAGTTCTTATCTTTTACAACTATTGACAGGATAGCATCTCGTCTGCCAAGAACTATTTGGACCATGGAGGGATGTGGAGTCTATCCGGCACGGGTGAAAAGAGTGCTCCAAAATATAGTATGAGTGTAAGTATGTATCGTGGAGGAGCCAGAGGATATGGAAGACCTAGAACTGCTCCTCCTGATTTGCCTTCGTTGCTCTTAGATGCTCGGATAATCTATTTGGGCATGCCGGTGAGCCACTATACTATATCTAATTATGATGGCATGTTCTATTCTTTTGATCTGAGCCATCTTGATATTTTCATGTGTGCTTGATGCAGATCGTACCAGCAGTAACTGAGCTCCTTGTTGCACAGTTTATGTGGTTGGATTATGATAATCCTTCAAAGCCTATCTATTTGTACATAAATTCACCTGGAACACAGGTTAGCATTGGAATTTGTTGTTTTTTATTTTCCTCCATATGAAAATTCTGATTGGGAAAATTATACTTCTCAGAATTATATTTTATTGTTCAAGCTTGTGTACTTACTTCATTTCATCTCTGTTAATTTCATTTAGAATGAGAAGATGGAGACTGTTGGATCAGAAACTGAGGCATATGCAATAGCTGACATGATGTCTGTAAGTATTATCATCAACTCTTATGTGGTATTATTTGCATCTGTATTAATTGTGAAACAGAGAATAATGGAGCTCAAGAAAGGCCCGTGGAAATAGCTCAATTTTCTTCATATGTATTTTGGTTAGCTTATCATTTTATATTAGTTGTTTAACCTACCTACTTTACCTGTGCATGCATTTCTCCATCTGCTTGAAGTATGTCAAATCAGATGTCTATACTGTAAACTGCGGCATGGCATATGGTCAAGCAGCGATGCTTCTAGCACTTGGAGCAAAGGGTTATCGTGCTGTACAGCCAAATTGCTCCAGTATGATTTACTTCTCTCAAAAGTTCAAAAGATTAGAATGACTACTTTCTGCACATTTGTTCTGCACCCTTTAAGCTATAAGGAGAATGCCATTTCTGCATTCCTTTGCTGTATTCATGATCAACAAACACATAACTTAATAATTGACTTTAACTGAAGCCGAAAACTGATCCATTTCACAATTTTCAAACCCTATCTTTTACAATTTACAAATGAGACAATTTTTCTGTTAAAAGTCTGTTTGCCTTGCTATGGTTGGACAAACCTCAATCTAGAATCTCTGGTTTCAATGTAGTAGAAGGGGTCTTTCTTGGTTACAGCAGTCCTACTGTTCTATCGATATATATAGGAATTTGAAGCAGTATGTTAAGCTACCAGAAAGCCATTGACAGCCAACTATGATTATAATTTAATATGCGACTCCCACAAAGGATGGCAAGGAATGGTGTGGGGTTGGGGTAGGGTTTTTGGTTAAAATCATATTATTTATTTTTTATTTTTTTTTAAGGAAAAAAAAAAAACTCAAAGGGATGCTTATCATTTGTGTCATTTGTGTTTTTCGTCGATAGGTTCATATTTTAACTTTCCCAGTCCAAAGCAAATTATACCCCCTAATCTTCACTTTTGAATTTGGTGGGCCAGCTTTTATCTTTGGTCTCTATTTCAGATCACGAGTTTGTCAGTAGAAAGTCCATTACATTTTTGCAACATGAATGGAATTTGATTGTGGTTGAAAATTTCATTGAGCTGATTTTACATTGTGTCTGGGAGGAAAGAAGGGTATTTAAGCAAACAGAAATACCTAAGACGAAATTTGAAGCAAAAATATCTGGCTTCTTTTTCTTTTAAGAAAAAATCTTTGCATAGTCCATGCAGCAAATTATGAAGCTTACATAACATACTCACCTAGAAGGATTTTATCTCAAAGCCAATGGTCTGCAAGTATATACACATGGAAGGCTCTTAGAAGGTTGCTGTCCTTGCAGCCTTAGGAATACACAACTTTAGAATAAGAAGAAAAAAAATCTAGAACTATCCTTTGCTTGAAAAGGTCTCTTTCGAAGCTGTAAAAGTAGTGTTATTTGGAAAGTGACCTTCCTTTGCCTTATGTGGACAATATGGAGAGAGATGGATAACTGCATGTTTAATTGCATTGAGTTATCTACTCTTGTGCTAAAAGTCTTTATATTTGCTGTCATTGTCTGAGTGGCGTACTAGGTTTGTCTGTGTTCATCTCCCTTCCTTGGTAGGTTTTTTTGATTATTTGAGTGTGTTCCTTTTGTCGACTTTCTCCATATCCATTTCCCATGTGTTTGAGGCCTTTCCAATCTTATTTCACCTAGAATATCACTTGACTGTTTTCAATTTTTTTTTTTCTTTCAAAATCCATAATGAGATTAGAACTAATTGCGTCTTACCTACGACTTGTCTAGTTTTTCATTTTCACCTTTACCGCCTGCTGATCGACTGGTATATGTAAAACAGTTGGACCTTATAGTTGGTATATGTGCCTGCATTATATATGCATTTAAGCTCCATTGTCTTCTTTAATTTGATTGTTCCTCTCTCTCTCTCTCTCTTTCTTTTTGTTGCAGCAAAATTATATCTGCCGAAAGTCAACAGATCAAGTGGTGCTGTAATAGATATGTGGATTAAGGTACTTGCACTCTTCTCTCTCTCTCTCTCTCTCTCTCTCTCAGCTTCATTGACAAGCTTCTTTCAGGCCAAAGAGCTGGATGCAAATACAGAGTACTACATTGAACTATTAGCAAAAGGAATTGGGAAACCCAAGGAAGAAATTGCCAAAGACATCCAACGACCTAAATATTTCCAAGCACTGGAAGCCATAGATTACGGCATTGCGGACAAGATAATCGACTCGAGAGATTCTGCCTTTGAGAAGAGGGTAATGTTTCCATTGCTCTTCGTTTCTGTTTTTCTCTAAACACTCATTCATCCTCCTTGTTAGTTCTAATTATAATTTCTCTGCACAGAATTATGATGAGATGCTTGCTCAATCAAAGGCTACAAGAAGAGGAGCAGGAGCTGGTCCCCAAGCAGCTCCCTCCGGATTTAGGTAATCAAAATAGCAGTAGCAAACCATAAACATAGAAAGGAAAAGTTGATGGATGGGGTTTATCCAAATCGTTGGGGCTTCAGCTGAACTCCTGCGACTTAATGGTACCACCACAAGCCACTTCTTCACTACTCTTTTCTCTAAGTGCTGTATACGTACGTGGGTTTCTTGGAGGATGTATAATGTTTAATCACTTTTCCGACCAAAAAGATATGAAGATTGAGTTTTGGTTCCTTTTTGTTGTTGTTGTTGTATATATGCTACCTATTTTTAGTTACATTTGCAGTTGCTACATTTTGAAGTGTTATTCTCAAATAGTCTTGGACATAAATTTTTTGATTTTTTGATTTTTTTTCTTCCATTTTTGGTTATTAAATAATGGATTAAAACGTCAATATTTGTAAAACTTACTCAATTGATTTCTTGTCGAATGTTGTGGTTGCTGCAACTATCTTATTGTGATTTTAACTGTTCCTTCATTCTTTTGTTGCATTATGCCAACAAAATGTGTGAGCAAGTTATAATGTGCATCAAGTTCAACTTATATTAAAACAATGAAATAAAACTTCTTACAACGAAGACTAACATAACATAATACATTCTTTAGAAAAGTGTTAATATTTAAATGGTATAGAAAAATAATAGATAATCGGATGTATGGTGTATTTACAAGTTGGTAGTTAAAAAAGAAAAAAAAAAAAAAGGAGGGGAAACTTTAGTTTAGCTCTCTGAATTTTCATGTGATTTGACAAATTTTTCCCTAAACTTTTAAATCTCACTTTGGATTCTTGAACTTTCAAGTGCTTTCAATGTAGACTTCTCTGTCAAATTTTAAACATTACATGATGTTTATACCTCTGACTTTTGTATAAAATTTATCACCACGCTATTTCACCATTCTCATTCATACCAAGCTTTTTCCTCGTTTTTCCTCTAAAGGTTTTCTTGTAACTTATAAAATCACCATTCCGCTGGTAATTGATTACTATTGAATTATTACCAAATTGTAAATTTAAAAACTACCTCATTTTTAAAAGAACATAAGAGTAACTTCTATAATTGCTCCAAACTAAGATATGACAATAGTGGAATTTCCTCCAGATTCTTCCAAACACCCCATTAGTGCACATACATAGCTGTCAAATGCTTCCCTATCCTTTACTATGCACACAAGCCACTAATGACCGCTCTAAATGCTTGATCAGCACCTCAATTTCTTCTGCTAACCTGCTAATAGTTTCTTAGATACAAACACATCAAGAATGTTTATTTGTTTACAATTAACAATAAGTTCTGTATTTATCACCCCATAACCATCGTTAGGGGTGGGCAAAAACTTGCCCAACCCGCAAACCCGCCCCGATCCGCCCCACCCCGAGCAGATTTTAAGTGTTTTTTTGAGGATACGGATGGATTTTACCCAACCCGCGCGGGGCGGGGCGAGTTGCAGGTTTTGAAATTTTTTTCTTGCGGGTACCCGCCCCGCCCCGCATAAGTATAAAAGAAAAAAACCCTAACCCTAAATCATTTTTTTCCTACGCTGTGTCTTCTCTCTCCTCTCATGTCTGCTCTCTCCATCTCCTACTCTTTATGGTCTCTCTTGCTTTCTCTCTGGTCTATTCTCTCTTTCTCATTAGCGACTCTCTCTCCATCTCTCGTCTGCTTTTCTCTTCGTCTACGCCGCCGCTTGACATCCTCAGGCCACGGGCTACTGCGCCGCTCCCACCTCTAGACCACGATGCAGGTTTTTTTCTCCCTCTCAAGAGATTTCAAGTTCTTGGTCCAAATTTCAAGTTTTTTTCTCCCTCGTCCAAATTTAATTTCAAGTTTTTTGGTTTAGGTTTGATTCAAGGGTTCTGATGTAGGGGTTGTGTAACTTGTATTTGTTTAGGAGGAGAAGAAACCTGCAGAGGAAAGAAAGGAGAGGATGGATCTGAGGAAGAAAGAACCCAACCCGCACAACCCACAAAACCCGGCCCGATCTACCCCGCCCCACAACAACCGAACCCACGCGGATATTCTTCATTGTGCTCGGGTGGCGGGTTGGGATTTCTAGAACCCGCACTGTGCAGGGCGGGTGAGAAGAATACCGATACCCGCCCTGCCCCAACCCGTGCCCACCCTTAACCATCGTATAGTTCAGTAACACTGTAGGGCTGAAAAGGCGGTTAGTAAAATTTACTAATCGCCTCTACCAACCGCTTAGGCGTTTAGCGGTTAGTAATTCTAAAAAATGCTAATCGTTTTTTTTAAAAAAAAACCAAAACATTTCATATATATATATAACCTAGGCAGTTATGGACAGTGTTTTTGTATATAAAGGTGATTAGCAGTTAACGGTTAGAGGTTTTGAAAATCAAAAACACTAACCGTAACCACCTAGGCTATTGCATGCCTTTTCAGTCTTTGATTACCAGACCCAGCATTTCATACATGCCCATCAAACCCCTATAAACTACAAGACTATGTTTCAGCGGTCACACATTTGGTCTCTGCTCCTTGATAGGCATACCAATTCTAAGGCGAAGACAACCATATTCTCAAACCTTCTTCTTATCATGCGTCAAGAGTTAAGCGTTCAGATTCTGCAACAAAGAAACATCAGAAAATCCTACTCCATTTAGTTCTAAGAAGACCAGAGAAGTATCACTTCCCCTATTGTAAGTGTTAAATATATTCAGAATATATTCTGATAATCACTATAATTGCTGATTTAATATATTTTTCTTGTATATATATTGATATTATTCTGTAATATAGTACTTTAATTCTATAATTGTATTTTCTATTTTGTCTGGCCTTATTCAACTATAAATAAATCTCATTGTATACAGTTCAAATCACACAAAAATAAAATATTCCGTTTATCCATATATTCTCCGGTATTCTTTAGCTATTTTACCGGTAAGAATCATTTTGACCATTTTATTCAACTATTTTTCGTTCTTTATTCACCAATATTATGTCATTCATATTTCCTTCTTCCAACTACTTCTTATAAACTCAAAACACCCACAATCTAAATCTTCCCCTCTTAAGCAAACCCAACGAAAACAAGAATACCCACAAACCAAAAACAGAAAACCCACATAAAAATCCCTTCTTTAAAGAAAAAGAAAAGAATGCCCAAAAAGAAGAGTCATGCTCAAGACACCCCAAAAAAAAAAATCTATGCTCAAAAGAACGTTGCAGAAACTAGAGGAATTTGAAGCTTTTACCTTGAATTACGTTGGGTATGGCTGCATTGAGTTTGACAAAAATGTTGCCAGAGGAAGCTTGCGGGTGGTGAGATGGCTGCTGTTTTTAACTTGTGTGGTAGCCCAAACGATGGAGAAATTGGCTTCAGTTTCAGTTAAAGGTATGGAAAAGTTATAGGCACAAAAACAGGGGTCGTCTATACACGCAAACAATTTAATGTTTGCCAACTATTTTGAGATTTGGAAGAGGGTAACTTTGAAGAATAGTATGCTGTATTTTTCTGGTCTATCATACTCTTCAAAAGCAAATTAAGCGTACGACCTCCTCTTTTCCTCTGACCAACGAAAAGTTTGGTCCATTATTCAGTAGGCCGCCAAACAAGGAAAAAAGGGTTAGACGATTTACTTGTCTTAACTTTTCCTATGATGGTTTTGAATGCATTGGGGTTGAAGATGCTTGAAGTATGGAATCAATCCTCTATGCTTAGGCATATTTAGAGCCTTTTTGCTAGGTCTGGTTCCATTTGGGTGGCTTGGGTTAAGCTCAATTTTCTTCATATGTATTTTGGTTAGCTTATCATTTTATATTAGTTGTTTAACCTACCTACTTTACCTGTGCATGCATTTCTCCATCTGCTTGAAGTATGTCAAATCAGATGTCTATACTGTAAACTGCGGCATGGCATATGGTCAAGCAGCGATGCTTCTAGCACTTGGAGCAAAGGGTTATCGTGCTGTACAGCCAAATTGCTCCAGTATGATTTACTTCTCTCAAAAGTTCAAAAGATTAGAATGACTACTTTCTGCACATTTGTTCTGCACCCTTTAAGCTATAAGGAGAATGCCATTTCTGCATTCCTTTGCTGTATTCATGATCAACAAACACATAACTTAGTAATTGACTTTAACTGAAGCAGAAAACTGATCAATTTCACAATTTTCGAACCCTATCTTTTACAATTTACAAATGAGACAATTTTTCTGTTAAAAGTCTGTTTGCCTTGCTATGGTTGGACAAACCTCAATCTATAATCTCTGGTTTCAATGTAGTAGAAGGGGTCTTTCTTGGTTACAGCAGTCCTACTGTTCTATCGATATATGTAGGAATTTGAAGCAGTATGTTAAGCTACCAGAAAGCCATTGACAGCCAACTATGGTTATAATATGCGACTCCCACAAAGGATGGCAAGGAATGGTGTGGGGTTGGGGTAGGGTTTTTGGTTAAAATCATATTAATTTTTATTTTTTTTTTAAGAAAAAAAAAAAAAAACTCAAAGGGATGCTTATCATTTGTGTCATTTGTGTTTTTCGTCGATAGGTTCATATTTTAACTTTCCCAGTCCAAAGCAAATTATACCCCCTAATCTTCACTTTTGAATTTGGTGGGCCAGCTTTTATCTTTGGTCTCTATTTCAGATCACGAGTTTGTCAGTAGAAAGTCCATTACATTTTTGCAACATGAAAGGAATTTGATTGTGGTTGAAAATTTCATTGAGCTGATTTCACATTGTGTCTGGCATGAAATGGTTTATTCCTTGTTTAGTTCTAGATTTTTTTTCTTCTTATTCTAAAGTTGTGTATTCCTAAGGCTGCAAGGACAGCAACCTTCTAAGAGCCTTCCATGTGTATATACATGCAGACCATTGGCTTTGAGATAAAAGCCTTCTAGATGAGTATGTTATGTAAGCTTCATAATTTGCTGCATGGACTATGCAAAGATTTTTTCTTAAAAGGAAAAGAAGTCAGATATTTTTGCTTCAAATTTTGTCTTAGGTATTTCTGTTTGCTTAAATACCTTTCTTTCCTCCCATGTTTCTCTGTGCCAAAAGCTTTGTTTACATATGGTGACTCATGTCCTATTATGGACAAATTTGGTTTAATTAAGAACATTTAATATTGCTACTCTACACCCTTACCTCGCTAATGTTAGATTTGTTGTTCTTACCCTGTTCCATGATTGGGAGTTGGACACATTGGAGTCATTTTTTGATTAATTATGCTCGAATATGCCAGTGATTGATGGGACTGGTATATTAAGTTGGAATGTGAACAAATTGGACGTTGTCCTTGTAGACTGGTGTTGCACGTGCAAGTATGGTGATGAGATGGTTGATCACTTGTTAATTCAGTCCTAGATTGCTAGAGATTTTTCGTCCTTTGTTTATGTGATTTTTGAGTTTCAATGGGTAATGGCTAGGAAAGTGGTGGGGATGTACTTTGCTTGAAAAGGTCTCTTTCGAAGGTGTAAAAGTAGTGTTATTTGGAAAGTGACCTTCCTTTGCCTTATGTGGACAATATGGAGAGAGATGGATAACTGCATGTTTAATTGCATTGAGTTATCTACTCTTGAGCTAAAAGTCTTTATATTTGCTGTCATTGTCTGAGTGGCGTACAAGGTTCGTCTGTGTTCATCTCCCTTCCTGGGTAGTTTTTTTTGATTATTTGAGTGTGTTCCTTTTGTCGACTTTCTCCATATCCATTTCCCATGTGTTTGAGGCCTTTCCAATCTTATTTCACCTAGAATATCACTTGACTGTTTTCAAATTTTTTTTTCTTTCAAAATCCATAATGAGATTAGAACTAATTGCGTCTTACCTACGACTTGTCTAGTTTTTCATTTTCACCTTTACCGCCTGCTGATCGACTAGTATATGTAAAACAGTTGGACCTTATAGTTGGTATATGTGCCTGCATTATATATGCATTTAAGCTCCATTGTCTTCTTTAATTTGATTGTTCCTCTCTCTCTCTCTCTTTCTTTTTGTTGCAGCAAAATTATATCTGCCGAAAGTCAACAGATCAGGTGGTGCTGTAATAGATATGTGGATTAAGGTACTTGCACTCTTCTCTCTCTCTCTCTCTCTCTCTCTCTCTCAGCTTCATTGACAAGCTTCTTTCAGGCCAAAGGGCTGGATGCAAATACAGAGTACTACATTGAACTATTAGCAAAAGGAATTGGGAAACCCAAGGAAGAAATTGCCAAAGACATCCAACGACCTAAATATTTCCAAGCACTGGAAGCCATAGATTACGGCATTGCGGACAAGATAATCGACTCAAGAGATTCCGCCTTTGAGAAGAGGGTAATGTTTCCATTGCTCTTCGTTTCTGTTTTTCTCTAAACACTCATTCATCCTCCTTGTTAGTTCTAATTATAATTTCTCTGCACAGAATTATGATGAGATGCTTGCTCAATCAAAGGCTACAAGAAGAGGAGCAGGAGCTGGTCCCCAAGCAGCTCCCTCCGGATTTAGGTAATCATCAAAAGAGCAGTAGCAAACCATAAACATAGAAAGGAAAAGTTGATGGATGGGGTTTATCCAAATCGTTGGGGCTTCAGCTGAACTCCTGCTACTTAATGGTACCACCACAAGCCACTTCTTCACTACTCTTTTCTCTAAGTGCTGTATACGTACGTGGGTTTCTTGGAGGATGTATAATGTTTAATCACTTTCCCGACCAAAAAGATATGAAGATTAAGTTTTGGTTCCTTTTTGTTGTTGTTGTTGTTGTATATATGCTACCTATTTTTAGTTACATTTGCAGTTGCTACATTTTGAAGTGTTATTCTCAAATAGTCTTGGACATAGATTTTTTTTATTTTTTTCCTTCCTTTTGTGGTTATAAAATAATGGATTAAAACGTAACTTACTCAGTTGATTTCTTGTCGAATGTTGTGGTTGCTGGAACTATCTTATTGTGATTTTAACTGTTCTTTCATTCTTTTGTTGCTTTATGCAAACAAAATGTGTGATCAAGTTATAATGTGCATCAAGTTCGACTTATATTAAAACGATAAAATAAACTTCTTACAACGAAGACTAACATAACATAACACGTTCTTTAGAAAAGAGTTAATATTAAGTGGTATAGAAAAATAATAGATAATCGGATGTATGATATATTTACAAGTTGGTAGTTAAAAAAGAAAAAAAGACCTTTATAATTAATAATTTGTTTCTTTTGTGGTTCAAAACATATTACAAGATGTATGTCCCCTTATTACTTATTATAACGACAAAGTATACTTATCTTTGCAATGTCTTTTGATCTTTTAATTTGGTTAATGTACTTTGCTGATCTACAAGAAGGGTTGCAATGTCCCCTCCTCTCCCCTTTCTCCTCAAAAGAAAATACTAAAATTTCCAAAAATACAATATGGATGGAAAATGAAAAAAAAAAACGAAGTTAAGAGTGAGAACCGCGATTTTTCGGTGAAAGATCCAAGTGAAGAAGACGACTGCGTACTGAAACGTTATATATATATATATATATATATATATATATATATATATATATATATATATTCCTTTATTTACCTTTCTAATGTGGCGGATGAGATGGTGTGGAATATATACATGAAGTGAAAAATTATATAATATTTTCTTTAGTCGGTAATTAAAGAAACACATGTTGTACTTTTATTGGCTCTAGACTAACAAAATTGGTTAAGTTTTTGGACAAAATTTGACGGTATGAATTAATTTATTAGTTTTTGGACAAAATAATCTCCAGACTTTGTCCACTTAAGACCTGTTTGAGATTGCGTTTGAGAAGCTTAAAAGTACGTTTAACACTCAAAAAGTCATTTTTTTTTTTAAAAAAAGTACTCATTTGATAAAAAAATTAAAAGCGTTTTTAAGGGTAAAAAAAACTTAAAAATTGTCAAAACGTACTTTTAGCAAAAAACTTTAAAAATGAAGTTTTTGCCCAAAAACACTTTTTAACTTAAAAGCTCTATTTTTCAAACACAATCTCAAGTACGCTCTACTCTAGCCATGCACACTCAAGAACCCGACAAAACTTGCACCGGAAGGAATATTGGGGAAGGACTAAAATATCCTTTATTTATTATTATTATTAATTGTTTTTTTGCTGTAGGAAAATACAAATCTTGCGTCTTCATTTTGGTTCCCTAAGCATTCACGTCCGCTATTTTGTTGAGTCATGTAGCTTAAAGTTAAATTCACCCCACCAAGCTCAACAAAATACTCGAGTACACCCTAAACCCTAAACCCTTCTACGGTATAAAATACCCGACTACACCCTAAACCCTTCTACGGTATACCCGGCACCCACAAAAAATTAGTTGAATCACCCACAATATGCAGCCATACGTAATTCCAGGTAAAAGCTTAGTTTTTGCAATCTTCTTTGTGAGCATTGATTTTTTTTTTTTTTGAATGGTGGGTTTGTTGTTTTTGGTTTCTGGGTGTTCTTGTTTTCATTGGGTTTGATTAATTGCTGCAGATGGGAAGATTTAGATCGTCACTGTGTTCGCGTTTATGAGAAGTATTTGGAAGAAAAGGATACCCGCCCTAATCGTCACTGTGTACTGCTCTTGAGAGAAGTAGTTGGAAGAAAAGGAAGTCGCTCAGTGATCATTGCCGACATCCTCTCACGATGTCGGACCGTCTCCCACACGAGATTATCACCGACATACTCTCACGAATGCCGGGGAAGTCGCTCATGAGACTCAGGTGCGTTTCAAAGGCATGGTGCTCTCTAATCTCCACCCCCAACTTCATCTCCACCCACCTCAGTCGCTCTCTTTCCAACTCCCAACACCAGCCCTGCCTTTACGCCAACTATGGCCGCATAGGCACCCTCCTGATGTACCCATCAAATCAAGAAATAGAAGAATAGAAGGAGGATTTCCTTGCAAACCCATCAGAACGCAGAGAATTGTATGATCCTTCTAACAATGAATTTGAGTTGGTCTTAGTTGGTTCATCTAACGGCCTACTTGGTCTTGCCTATAAACGTTCAAAATTATGTGTTCTCTGGAACTCATCCATTCAAATAGCCATAACCCTTCCCAAGCCTAATATTGGATTTGACGGTTCGATTCCGTTAGACCACTCTGTTGGGTTTGGGTATGATCCCACGACCGATGATTACAAATTTGTGAGGCTCGTGTATTCTAGTTACAGAACTCTTCGACCTCTCGTTGAGATTTATACGCTTCGAACCGGCATATGGCGCTCTGTTACGGCCCCGGTTCCTCCTTGCATCATAACTGAGGATTTGTCCCCATCGGTTTTCGTGAATGGGTCACTCCACTGGTCCGCCCTGAGAGCCTTTAGCTTTGTGATCATGTCGTTTAATATGAAGGATGAAGCCTTCGGTGAAGTGGGAATGCCTAAGGGCTTCCAAGGGCCGGGTGACTTGAAAGTTACTGTGGCGCTATGTGATGGGATGCTTGCGCTTGTCATTCGTGACGGCTATGATGGTAAGAAGACATCTACAACGGTGTGGGTGATGAAAGAGTATGGAGTAGCGGAATCTTGGACTAAGCTGTTTGATCTTCCCGTTGGGCTATATAGCCCACATAGCAAGGTGATAGGCTTTACTAAGAGTGGTGAACTTCTAATGGAGAAGGGTACCAGGTTGCTTTCTTTTGGACCTAGGAGCGGACGACAATATTTGGAGGATCCTCCCGTTGACGTTCGTGGCGAGATGATTTATTTCGATTCCTATGTGGAGAGCCTTGTTCTACTGGACTTAGCTGACCGAGAACTGGGGAGATAGGGAAATTCGTCTGGTGGTAGTAAGCTCAGAAAGGAAAGCAGGTAAAGGTTGCCCAGAAAAGATGGCTTAATGTTTGACAGTTAAAATTTCCAGTATTTCACATAGGTCAGGAAATTATGCTCTATGCTTAGAAAGCATGCCTCTTCATCTTTGGTGCGTTCAACTGTGAGATTCATTCCTTTTAGATTGAAAAGCTTGCTATTAGAACTTAGGAGGGAGGACTCTCATACGCTTTCTATAGCCATATGGACTCCGTCTATCCCTAGGGCACTACCATTGCACTATTTTATTATTGTTGTAATGCCAAAGTGAGAAACCTTTAGGGATGACTATTCTGACATGATGTTATAGGTAACAACCTGCTACTTATCAAAAAAGTTATAGGTGACCAACTGCCATGTTTCCAAGAGAAACAGCCAAGATGTAAATAATTTGTGGATTTACAAATGAATTCTTTATGCCATAATCTGTCAGCATCATAGGATGACTAATCCCTGAGCGAAGTTTTAGAATTCATGCATTCACGCAGCAAATATCCTGTAGTTATATCAATCCCAAAGTTCAGTCAGATTGATAACCAGTAGAGACAGCTCTTTCTTTTAAATAATTTGCAGGGAAAGACAATAGGGAATGGATATTTGTTAGAATGCAAAACCTTAATGGTATTGTTGTACGTATTAATCTTATCACTATCCTACTATCTTACTGTGTTTGTTTTTTGATGAATACTATCTTACTATATTTGTAATTCTGTAGTATCATTTTTCCTATATCTCTCTTGCAATTTGCAATATTCAATTCAGTTATTAGTTTTTTTATTAGTAAGTGATACATGTACCCAGTGGGACATGAACCCATAACCTCACCCTCTACCTTGCTATAAAGGGAGGAAGTACCATTTGAGCTAAAGCTCATTGGTTCAATCTAGTTATTAACTAATATGTAATTGTTAGACTTTATAGGCTTCTCATTGAACAATATTATTTCCACATAGTCTTCTTCCTCTTAATATTTTTTTTACTTATATATTCTATTTCTTTATTTATAATTTACTTATGGCCTCCACTTCTATTTTTTTCTAGTACATTATTCACGTTGTCTATCAACTTCGCACATCTGCACCTACATAAGTCATAAATGTAGGTTTCCCTGGCAGAGGAGCATACATTTAGTTTTGTTCTTTCTATACTAGTCTCATATTTATCATGTTTGAGCTGTCATACTACCATATATTATGCTTAAGAAAAAATAATTATCTTTCCATTTTCTCTATCTGCAATTGAATTTCTTTTGTGTCTGCCAATTTTGAAAAGGTAAATGCTAGGTGTTTTTCTAGTGTTCTCCCAACTGTGATGTGGCTTTTAAAATTACCGTTGAATTTGAGATTATCATTATTAACTTTTAATCTATTGGTGATTTTACAAGCCACATCACAGTTGGGAGAACACTAAAAGAACACTTAGCATTTCCCTTCTGAAAATATCATGCCCTTGTCCATTCGTATTATTTAATATAATTGGCTCTCTTTTTTTCTGATGATTTGATACGTTCCCTCCTAGGTATCCAGGGTGTTAGGTGCTTTTGCTGCGGATTGTGAATAGCTCCTGCTTTTCTGGCATAAGAAATTAGGTTTTCTCAGCTTTATTTCCTTTTTTTTTTTTATGAACCAACTTTATATCCTCTTAAATCTATTTTACATTCAGAAACTTGTTATCTTTTGACATTGATCTTCAGCTTTTTATCATTGAATATATGCAATGCGTAGAATTTGCAAGTCAATTTAGAAAATTTCACATGGGGCAGCAATGATTATAATATTGATATTTATTTGACTATGGTTAATGTTGTTATTATTACTGTGCTTGTGGTTGTTTTCATGTTCAAAATTAAATCTAAATTGTGTCGTATGTACAAAAAAACAACTTAAGATCAATCAATTTATAGAAGATGCCAGAGGTGCAAAACTAATTGAATGGAACGACATAAACATGAACCTCTAACATATGAGGAGCACTTCAACGCATTAAAACTTGAAAGAGAAACTCGGGATCAAGAAAAAGAAAAAGATAATATCCTTGGAAGTGGAAACAACACATAGAAATAGTTTAAGTCAACTTTCATCTATGTGGCTCTCTTCTTTTTTTCCCTTCCCTTATGGTTCATTATTTAAATAGTTTGTAACAATATATATATATATATATATATATATATATATATATATATATATATATATATAAATAAGTAATGAAGTTTATATTATTAAAAAGTGTAATGTGCCCCTAAGTACACAAGTAGTAAACACAAGAGGCTCAAAGTGAGCAAGAACCCAAATGAACAGCAAGACTACCCACAAAACCAAACACCTGACAAGCCCTCAAAATCAATACCCACAAAACAACAAAGCCCGACACCCCCCCAAGGCACTCATCACTAGAAAACGTGAGTCTTACCTTTCTCCCGCCTAGACAATGCTCCCTTAACCTCATAGTTGATGGAGCATTCTAGGTTCCTAAGCTCCCTTCTACCTTTAACCTTCCGAGGGGTAACCTCTCGACATCCATCTCCTCACATGGATCCCCTATCAAAGCCCAGTCCAAGCAGGTGGCAGGAGAGAAATCGCTCAAAGGGTAAGGAAAACCTCCTTCATCCCCATCCCAGAAATTTATGTCCTCTTCTCTATCCAACAACTTCGAATAAGCCGCACCTGAAGGGACTAGGGGGCATTGAACAACGACACTGCCTCGGCAATCAAGCTATTGTCTATACGGAAAAATCTGTTATCCCTCATGTTACGGTTAGAACACTGCATGGGTTTATGATAAAAATAATGGTTAATGTTATTTGATGATGGACCCATCAATTTTTAGTTGGGTTTCATTGGATTCGCTAAATGTGAGATTTTTGAGTTAAAATTTGCATTTTTGCTAAACTTGGTGAAAGCCGTTTTTTTCCTAGCAGCAATGGAAACTTTATTTGAACCTTAAAGTGTGTTCTTCTAATTGCTAATGGGTGGGCTGGAACTATTAGTAGCTATATTGGAAAGCTGCTTAAGAAGTTTGAAGTCTAGTTTAACTTGATTTTATAACTTGGAGCTTTGTTTTGGGTAGCCATTTATGAACACTATTGAGGTTCTTTGAAGAATGTTGAAAGAAATTATGAGGTGGGTTGTTGTGGTTTAGCTACTTCCAAGTCAAGTGTGGTTGTTGGAAGTGGATTTTGGGTTTCATGTACAGGCCATAAATACATTAATCATAACATTATTTGTTTTCTTATAACTTTGTCTTGCTTGTTGTGCTTCCGGTTTAAGTTAGAGAGTAGTCTCTAGTTGAATGGTGATTTAGAATGATGGAGTTTGTTTTGGATAGGCCCGAAAATTGAATTATTTGAGGCGGTTGGAAGATGTTTGTGAACTTTGAATATGAAATTTTGGCTGTTGGGTGTGCTTGCAAGGTAAGTGGTGGAAGTAGTTCATTCTAGATTGTTCCTAAAATACCCAATATGACTTTTCAAAATAATATTATGAATTTTAGAAAAGTAAAGTATATTTGGGTTCATATATGTTCCCATTATATTCTATTTTCGAAAAATATGAGAAATATGTTTATATGTACATGTTGAAATTGTGTGAGTCGAGCTAGATTTACAAACATGATGCATACCAATGTTTTATGATATATTGGATTTCTATGTTGATTTGTAAACATTATAGTTGAGGATGTTTATTGAGGAAATGTTTGCATAAAATATTGGTAAAGTTGATGTTGCAGTATTGATTTAAGTTTCTTTGGAAATGGTATAAATATTTGTGTTTTTCAACTCCCTTAAGGCATATAGATTCTGTGGCTCGAGTTGTGAAGATTTGCAGAGGCCTTCATTTAGAATATACAGTATTTATGCTATGACAATTAGACTTGGTTTATTTATTGGGTTTCTTGGAAAATTTTATGGTGGTGTTTATTCGAGGTTAACATTGTAATAGATGACTTATCAGGCTTCGTTTAGAGTATTCTTATTGAGATATTATTTGTTTGTTACTATTAGAATATATTTATTAAATTAATCTTCTTATTGGCTTAAGTTTTTGGGTTTAGTGGTGATTTAATTATCTATTTATGGCTTTTCCTCCACCTCCGGTGGCTTTTCCAGGAAGGAGGGATGAATCTCCTTCCCTCCCTCTTCCCTTTTCACTTTTCCTTCGTTTTTTCTCCCCTCTAGGTAGTTTTTCTCAATTTTTTTCGTTGTTGTTGTTCCTTTTTCCTCCAAATGTCACCGTTGCAGCCCTCCCTCCACCGTCGGCCCGTCCTTTGCCTCAGTCCCTCTCCCCATCGTTGGCTACCTCACAGTTCTATAGAGGTTTGCAGATCTGATTTTTTCAAAGTCAGATTTGTAATCCTTCGTCAGGCGTACCGGCAGGCGTGCTCCACCACCTTGCTCATGGACCATCCCACTTCCAGCCAATCCCGTCCGCTCCCCACTCCGGCCAACACGTGCCGGCGCGTGGAGTCTTCTCTCATGTGCCTCACATCTCTAGACCCATGCTCCTTCGCTGTTGTAGGTTTTTTATAGTGTTTTATTATCTTTCTGTTCCTTCTCTGTTGTTTTTTTTGTAATTTTTGTTGTGTTTTGCTGTCTTTTTTTCTTTGTGGGTTACTGTCTCCCTGCTTCAATTTGTATTGATTTTGTGGAGACTTTTGTGGCTGGTGTTCGGCCATCAATGACTTCCATCCAGTTTACTGTAGTACTTCTCCTGCAACAACCACTTCTCTATGAGGACTCTTAACTGAGTCATTTTGCGCCTTGTGCGGCCCTTGGAAAGACCCAGCTTTTTTTATAGTTCCTCAAAAATCATGAATGAAACCATTGCCTATTCTTTGTTACTGTTTTTTAATCTATACTGTATTTTTCGTTTGGGTTTTATTGTTAGGGTGCCCACCCATTTGTTGTTGTTTGATCTCATGTAACCCGTTTTCCCTTATTTGAATAATAATAACAATAAAAAAATTTAAAATTGAAAAAAAAAAAAAAAAAAAAAAAAACGGCGTGTAGGGGCAGGGGGGGCCAAGGTAAAACCCAGAGCTCCGCAAGCTGCCTTTGCTATGCAGTGGCAGTTTTAGTTGCACCACTAGCATCGAGAGTACACGGGAGGTGAGCTCTCTACTCTATTTTATTTAAAAATTATTTCTCTTTTATTTTATAATTATTTTCTTTCCAACTTATCAAACAATAATAACACAGATTTTCACCAAAAACATGAAAACGGCAACTAATCTGCCCATAAACAAATAGAGGATTTGGCTTAGGAGCTGTTAAACACAAAAAAAATAAAAAATAAAAAAAATACCATCTCTTAGATTTTTTTTTTTTTTTTTTTTTTTTTACAGTTTAAATTTAATTTCAAGTTTTTCATAAAAAAAAAAGAAAAAAGGAGAAATTAAATTTGAACCGTTACAAAAATTATAAGATTTCTACGGGTTTTACACAACCAAAGCCAAATCCACAAACGGAAACACCCCCATCACAAAACCCTGACCTTCGAAACCAAACCCAACATCAACATAAGTAGAAACATATTACACAATCTCTCAATGCAAAAACTCAGAAACCAACATAAAATTTAAAGAATTTTGGTGTTTTAAAAAATCTGTTGGAAATGCTCTTAAGAGTCCAAGCTTATCATAGCAAGGATGCTTCAAAAGCTCATAAGCATGCTAGATTACCGACCAAATCTCACGCGCCAATCAACGACACAATTTGCTTGTAGTCTACACTTCGTTACAGGATATAAATCCAAGATCCAATTCACCATTGGTATATAATTCAGATGTACATTATGGTTATCTAATCTTTGACCAAAAAAAGAAAAGAATACAGTACTCCGCTTGGTTAGTCATTTCTAACCAAAATAGGAAAAGACATGAGATCTTCAAGACCAACCCATCTCCGGCTCAAGCCTCAAAGTGGATGCCATCCAAGTACATCGACCATAGCCTGTAAGGGATTTCATAGCATCTTTAAAAAAGAATACGAAGCTAAAAGAAACTCATATAACTTTACTCGGACATAAGTTCCCAACTCAGGTTTCACAAGCTTTGTTAGAATTGAAGCATCACAGAGTAACATTAAATATTATACGTACGGGGCTACTATGGAACAAAGAGGATATTCTACGTTTTGACTTATGCAGGCGGATTAGGGTACACTTTCGGCTTTGGCTTGACCTCTATTTCATTTACACTACGAACATATATCGCATCTGGTTCATGACTGCAAAATGAAAAGACAACACATAAGATATAATATGTTTGTGTGTGTGTGTGTTTGTGAGAGAGAGAGAGAGAGAGAGAGAGAGAGTTGAACTTACGGTTTTTCTCCCTCTTCAAATGTGTAACTTGATGCCACCGCCAAAAGGCGGCCATCTCTGCTAAAAGAAAGTGCTGCAATGCTTGTCGGATATTTTGAGTACTAGGAAAGAGAAAACAGAAATTCCAATAAATTCAAGCTTGCCAGAATTTAAATCAAGACCTTAGTATCACACAAGCAAACTTTTACCTGATACAGCCTCTTCTTGTTGTTCCCATCCCACACATTCACATAACCATCACAACCTCCAGTTGCAAAAGTACCATAGCTGCAGGTTCAATTTGAAAGAATGGACTAGTAACTACTTGAGTATAATAGAAAGAAGCTGCTATATTTAATCTCAGGATGTGAACTTAATTAGTCAAACTCAGTTCAAAGGTAATTTATCCAACTTCAGATCCAAATTGAAAGGGCAATTGTGCACTCTTCTCAGTTCAATTACTTACAATAGGTTATCCACATCAGCCAATCATGTGCAAGAACATATGAAATTTGGTTAAATTCTTATATTTGCATATTTGCTTTCTATGTATTTTGTTTTACATTATGTCATGTATCAGCGCATCAAGTTCCCAAGTGACCACGGATTTCTTTCAGGTCAACAAAATTCTTACTCCCCTCCATGCCTATTATAACATGAATTATCACTTCTTTCACTTATTATGAGAACAGATTCTTGCCTTTATTCGTAACAACCCGGGATGTGCTTCTTGTTTTAAAGTATCCACTTAAGCGAAAACAGGTAATACCTAGGAAACTAAATTGACAATGATCTTCAACAATGCAATCATTTATTCATAAAAAAATCAATGCAGAAAGAATTCAAAAATGCAATCATTATCCAATATGGGGTGTTTTTGCCTATCCTTTATGTGTTCCATCAGTTAAAAATTTCAAGAATTCAATGCAGAAACAATATCAAATACTTACACAGGGTGGAATGCAATGGCATTTACTGGGTAGACAATGTCCCTTCCAGCCTCTGATTTTCTATGACACTTAAATGCATACCTGCACAAAGCTATAAGTCTTGAGCAAGTAAAATGCTAGCTGAGAGGCATGGAGCAGAATAAACATATAGGCATGCCTGCATTTTCATGCAATAGTACCATAAGAGGCCAGCCAATTCCTAACAAGTTGGCCCAGCCACAAAAGAAGGCAAACAACATGACCTTGCTAGTCATTTAAATAACAATGTATAACAAGCAAAATACTATACACTGCAATAATTGTTGAAAACTAACAGAAACACACCTCCACAATGTTAAAGAACTGTTTTTGTAATAGATAATACTACAGAATCAGAGCCGTAGGGAAGACTTAAAATGCCTCAAGTACTTTGTGTCACTTAAGTATATTTACATACACTCATTTGTGAAATCAAGGGTATGCAAGAAACGACATAAAAATTGATAATTCATCAGTTCTGGTGCACAAATACTCGGGCATATTTTATGCAAACACAAGAAGCTGGAAAACTGCAAAAATTGATGAATACAAGGCATATTATTCAAATAATTTAAATCTTGTCAATGGCATATCAAAAGATCAGCACATACTTTTTGGCTTGACTAGCCTCTGAGAGATCAAAAAATTCCATTGCAACTCGTCCTTCTACGGAACTAAGAGCATATCCTGCATACAGAAATGAGGTGGAATAAAATCAAGACAATAGGGAGCATGAGTTCATCATATGGACAAAACAAGTGGACTAACTTTTAGCCAAGTGCTAATGTGCTATAACCCCCTCCCATGATTGAAGAGCCCATTGACCAAATACAAGCTTCTGGCTATGTACCTGTCCTCTTTGACCCTCAATTTCCAACTATGTTGTGCTATGTAAATCAGAGTATATTTTTTTTTTTGAGACAAAGCTTCGTACTTGATAATAATAAAGCAAAACACAGTAATATTTCAAACAACAGTTACTCCAAAGAGAAAACCAATGAGAAAACCTTTAATCAGGATGGCCTGTAAAACCCTATTTGACAGCATCCAATAAAAAACTGACATGTCATCTAAAAACACAAAATAGAATGGTGATTTCATACTGAATCTTTAAGCCCAAACCAACGTATAAAAAAAAAAAAAACTACACCACATTCATATGAGAGGCCATTGTACAACAATACTCAACTGCAATTGCAACCTGATTCCCAAAATTCTCACTCCCCAAAGGCGTTCTGGTTCTCTCTTCTTCTTTTCCTTTTTTTTTTTTTTTTTTTTTTTGGGGGGGGGGGGGGGGGGGGGGGGGGGGGGGTTTCTCTCTCTAAGAGAGTGAAAGGGAAAGGGGCATTGGTTCTCTCTGTTATGTTATCCAACACACCCACTTTCTACGAATCCACAAAACCATGTGTTACACCATTAGATCTCATTGAAACCTGGGGCTCAAGGGCCAAATCTATAACAGTTGCTCACATTTCTGGAGCCAGTGCTTGAATTTTCAACCTAATCTTGCAGAGAGTGATACAGAGAGGCGATTCTCCAGCAAAATCGACGGACGTGGGAGGAAAGTCGTAGGAATAAAAATTTCAAGAAAGTCAGACTTAGGTCAGTGGCTCCGGTGGTTTCTGTTGAAAGGGGTTTAGGGTGTTGAATGGGAAAGACAAACGGTGACTTCATGGGGCAAGACAAACGGAGATTTCAAAAGATTCTGTGTTTTCAGGTCTAGCTTATTTTGTGTTTTAAGCCCGACGTGGCAAGTTTTAATTGGATGCTGTAAAATAAGGGATTTACAGCCCATCCTGATAGTAGGGGCTCTCAAACCCAATACTCCATTACATTGCATTGGACCTACAAAATCTAGAGATTTAAGACTTGGTGAAACACCAAATAGTTATGGAAAACCCGTTTTATTCTCTCGCTGTATTACTGACCATGAACACAAGACTAAGTAGCCGCTGGGCAGGACAGAGTAAACACACAATTCAAATTAATAAAGCTTTATTCTTGGAGGATACATCATACCCTATCAAATAGATATACTAGAAACTTTTTGGGAAGATTACTTATTTTAGTCAATTAAAAGGAATTCACACAATACAGCATAAGAAAAGAGCAACTGCCTCTGGTATAGCAGCAAATTCAAGAAATTGACTTGATTGCAAACCTTATATTAATAAACTCTGAAACCGGTCTTTAAGTGAGAGAGAGAGAGAGAGAGAGAGAGAGAGAAGAGAAAATAGCTGGGTAAGGGTGTTTAACCACAAAGCCATATGATTTTATTAATTTTAGGACATCAACTGCAAGGAAAAGATTGTCAATTCATTAGGTAATGCTTTAAAACTCTAGAAAGTCAGAAATTACCTGTTCCATTGGGATAACAGCGCACACATCTAGTTTGATATTTCAATGAAGATTCCCTTCGCTGTTCAGGTTGGGACATATTTCTCAAATCGTAGACATTTACATGTCTTCCTGCAGTTGCTACAACTAAACGATTTCCAACGAGAGAAAGTGAGTAAACACGCTCAGGCTGTGGGTATGTCCCAACAAGAGTGCGATCCTGCCCACTTGCACCTCTAGGATCCCAACACTTCAGGGTTTTGTCCCAACTACCCGTGATTAATTGCCCTGATACAATTGACAAACAAGGGAAATATTACATACTGTGAATTATTGAACAAATGAAACAAGAATGGCTCTGTTTGAAATAATATATATTTGATTACCAAGTGATACCCAGTATAGCATCACCATTCTAAGGAATAAATGGGCCCAACAACTCTATATGTAAGAGAATCTGATGCGATAAATTGGTAATTGCATCTGTTTGTAATGACAATGGGATCTTAATTTATAATTACTGTCATTAAATGTCAAAAACCATCCATGGAATTAATGCAACTAATCCAACAAGGGATCCTTAATTTCTATCTCAAAATTCGATAAAGGCCCCAAAACCCAGTCTGTAAAGAATCTATTCGCATAAATTAGTAACTGCATTGGTTGTCCTTCCTAGACATCGACGCAGCAGATATTACCAAGCAATGCCAGTTTGGACAGTAAATGGTTCCTAGGCATAATTGGTTTCTTACATACAGTACCAGGAAGAGTGGTCACTTGTAACCAACTATTTAAAATCATTATTTGTAATGCAATTACCATTTGCCAACCAAACAACACATTTGGTTTGATACCAAGAACAGAATTTAGCCAGGGCAAACTTCTTGACTCCCCAGCCCTACAAGAGCTCAAGATAGGTTATAGGAAGTGAAGAAATGAGTGTGACTTCAATGTCCAGAAATGTCAATAACACCATATCATGTAAATTTGGAAGCTCCATGTACATTTAATGTATTTGGGTATCTTAACAAGTTGAACTTCAGCCTCAGTCAACTTTATGGAATATTACAATTGTCAACCCTTACGGTTACACCTGTTGTAGTAGAGACGGGGTCAATAACCTTGATATCTTACCTTACATTTTTCAGCAATAATTTCAAAAGGAACCATGTCGTTGAAAATTCTTACATTTATTAAGATAATTATAATCTTCAACTTGCATAATATACTGATAAGTTAAAAGTTCAATGCAATTTTTCTTGGAAAGTGCCTGACAGATGTCTGCATTTGCAGTCTCAATTGGTTTTTGCTTATCTTAAGATTATCGTAATACTAGCACCCTTGTTTTTCCTGATAAGTAATAATAGCATCTCGTTCCAAGCATATATCAGGGTCATTCAAGATTTGACAGGGTTTATGATAAATTCTACAACTGAATTGAAATCCCTAACATTCAACATGATTTACTATAAATCTAGACCAGTGCAATTTGGTTTGCATGACAGACAATAATGGTTCTTAGGTAATTTTAAAATTATCTAATAATGGCCTGAGCTCTTTCGTTGCAAGCAGAAGCTGGTCCAAATCCTCACATTTCATCAAAAACAACTACAAGAAAGTTAGATGAGCAAAGGAGATGAGAGTACTACAAAAACAAACCTGCTGCATAAGAGTACTCGACACAACGCACAGGAGCATCATGCCTTCCCAAAATATCCTCCTTATTAGAGCTGAAAACAAGCCTGAAAGACAAAAGAATGTCCCCAAAATTATAATCAACATTACAAACTAGATCACGAAAACCAGATAGAAGCAATGATCTAAGAAAATAGATCTCAAAGACAGTAATGCAAAGCCTCAGGCAAATTCAGTTGGATAAGAAAGTCAAAAGCTCAGTATAAACTCTTTAAACGAAAATGGTCAAATCAACTGGCTACCTTATGCTGAATTTCTAAATAAATCTGTAGAATAGACAAGTCAACCATAAACCATGTCGACAAAAATAGAGCACAAATCAAGCACCTAACGAGCAAAAACAAGTACTTCTTGTTCTCACAGACACCGAAAACAATATCTTGAAATCTTATGGTCTATTAAATTACTTAAATATTTAAAATCTTACCCCAGCAAACACATTTTATTATAATTGAACCCTGTACGTTCATATATAATATGGGATCTACGCTTCACATATTGCATATTCTTTCCCGTTTCTCTCATTTCCTCAGGAACCAAACATAAAATTAGATCAGAAAACAACACCTTCCTCGATTAATTGAACACAGCTCGGTTGGGTATATGTTTTCATGTTCTGAGTTCCGTACAGTAGAAGAAGTTAGCTTCAACATTTTCAAATCTTATTTTTTCCTTTCCCACACTTTCTCAGCAACCAAACCAAAAAATAAAAAATAAATAAGAAAAAAAAGCACTGACCGCCTCACAGTATTATCGGCGCTGGCACTGAACCCCGAGGAATCGTCGTGGAAGCAACAGTCGAGGACTGGACCGCCGTGCATGAACTCGCCTCGCAGCGCGTTGGCGCTCGCATCGTACAATCGGACGCTCTGACCAATCAGAAGAGAGACAGAAGCTTACATTTGAATTTTTTATGAGCTTTGGGAATAGGATTACAGAGAAAAGATGGAGGAAGAAGAAGAGGCAGGTGGCGGGACGGGAGAGGAGAGGTGAGGGCATACCTTGTCCCATGAGGAGACGAGCAGGTGATCGCTGTGGTTGGAGAATCGGAGGTTGGATATTCCGTCCGACGGCGGGTTCGCGAGCTCGCGGCCTGGGGCCGGCGGTGGGACAGCTGTCATGGCGCGATTGACTGGCTTGGGACTTTGTCTGAGACTGAGTGAGGGTGTGAGTGAGAGTGAGAGATCAGTTAGGGTTTTTGGAGAGAGAAAGAGAGAGGGAAGGTGAGTTTGAAAAAATGAATAATAACAACAGAGATTGGGTTTTGATTGAGATTCAAATGGATCTGTGATGAGAGCCCCCAAAGATTTTTCAAACTTTTTAAAGGGTAGGAAATTTAAATTCAAACGGGACGGAAATGGTCTGGAAGCGTTTGGACTTTTCAGACCTTTTGCCTTGGGTGTGGCTACTGTACATTCCCTCACATGCCAGAGTATTAGCTATTTTTTAGTTCGGCGTGAACATAATAGTATTTACTCGCTGAAAGTCGCACATGAGAAACTTAGACGGTGAAAATCACAAGCGCTCGTTCAAGTCCGAATGAGTCATAACCTGATCCAGTTCCACTAAGGCACTCATGAGAATTCAAGGCTACTAATACTAATCAGACATGGCTAAGGAGGCCTAGACGGTGAGAATCGCAATCGCTTCTTCAAGTTTGAATGGGCCATAGCCTGACTCAACCCCATTAGGAATTAGGATATCAATGAGAATTCAAGACGAATAATACTAATCAGGCATGGACCATTAAATTAACCACCATGATAATTCTCAAATCATGATTTATATGGAAGAGAGCAATGCTATAAATCACATGATAGAGAGAATAATGATTTTTATTTCACAGTGATGATGTGATTGTGGAAAGAAATTGATGAGTTGGTTGTATTAATTCATTGATCATCAACGGTAATCTCAGGCCGTTTTTCACAAAAGAGTTATGTTTGTAAAAGAAATGAATGAGTGTTAGAAGGCTTGCCGATTTGGAAATTGGAGGCACTCCTATGCTCGATTCAGTCAAAATAGAATGAGGGAAAGGAAAGCTAACTCAAAATGGTAAGAGAGTATAAGAGTATGAATGAGGGAGTGCCTAAAACTTTAGGTGGAGATAACCCATGGTGCATTCTATAGAGATGGAGGTGCATCAAGTTGTTGGTCTTGAGCTTGGTGTGGACTCAGCCATTGGGCCTGGTTCTAGCATAGTCTTGAGATTTTTTTTTTTTTTTGTAGTCAAGCCTTAGAAACCTATTGGTAAGTAATACGGTCATCTACATCATAACTACAATGTCAACATTATAATATAGTTATAGGATCAAAATGTAATTTCTATAATTATTCTATTAAAAAAAAAGATAAGTAATGATACATACTATATATTACACCCCATCGCATTGTGCTTATGTGCCATTGCTTATCAACTTTTAATTTTTTTAGCAATAGCTGATTTAAGGACTAAAAACATTACCATGTTAACCCATTGGAATAAGAGTTGAATATCTTACTCTAAAGAAGATAAGAGTGTAATATCTTTCTCACTTTTATGGGTTTGTGTGGTACTTTTGAGAATAAAAAAAGAATGATGATAAAATAAAAATTATATTTAAATATGATTGAGTAAAATTTAGAGAGTTTATTATTTTGATACTTTTGCTTAACTACTAGTTAAACTAAAAATAATAATAATAATAATAATAAAAACCAAAATTTAGCTAAAATATAAAGTATTAATTGAGAATACTCTAAATCCACACTTGAATTGCAAACTCTAGAAGTTTTTTTTTTTTTTTTTTGAGAAACAAAATCTAGAAGTTTTGATCGAAGTCCAAAGCCCACTAATTCCCACCACATGATTTCATTGTCACTCTCAACGACTCGTCGTACGTCGTTGGATGCATACTAGGCGTCTTGAATTTTCCACACTAGTTAGTTTGGTCCATTGTTTGGCCCTTCCTCAACCATCATTTTGACTGTTTCACTAAATTTGAGATTACATTTAAAAAATAGAGTTTTTAAGTTAAAATGAGTTTTTGGGCAAAAGCTTCATTTTTAAACTTTTGTCAAAAGTGCGTTTTGACAATTTTTAGGCTTTTTGGATATTTAAAAACGCTTTTAATTTTTCTACCAAATGAGTATTTTTTTTTTTTTCAAACGGACTTTTTTAGTCTTAAAAACACTTTTAGGTCCTTCAAACGCCCAAATAGGCCCTAAAACTGTATGAGTTTATATATATTTTCCTTTGACATGACCGATGAATTTGATACGCTACAAAATTAGTGAGTTATAATTTAATATGATAAGATTGGGAGTCAAACTGAATCATCCTGATTAATAAATGAGTCACTCTCGAGTCAACCTACTTAACTCAACCTCCTTAACGTGAATAAATTTAAATTACATTTCAATTTTATCTACCTTTCCATTATGTTAATTATTATTGTTGATGCTATGCGAAGAGGTTTTATAAGATATGAAATTGTTCTATTATTTGTGATGCATTTGAGTAATTTTTTTTTTTTTTTTTTTGCATGTTCCCATAATGAGAGGAGAGGAGGATTCGAATTAGTGACCTCTACGGTTTCACTTCATGAGGCATGGTCCCAGTCGATTAAGCTACCTCTTGAAGACATATTTGAGTAAATTTAACAAATTTATAGTAAAGAGAAATGTCCCTTGAAGATGTATTTGAGTAAATTTAACCAATTTATAGTAAAGAGAAATGTTCGGGGTATTAAATCTTTTATCAAGAAGGCTTTACCAAATTGATGTGTAACTCATTTATTAGAGATAAACAAAATAATTAATTAAGAGAAATGTAACGAATACCAATAAATGAGCTACATGTCACTATATCAGTTAGGTAAAGTTCTCTTAGTAAAAAATTTAGTACTCTAATCATTTTTTACCTAGGTTGTGCTTTGTTACCTGTTTATTTAAATGGGTGGTATTCTAATTTAAAATTTTAAGTAATTTAATTAAATGAGATGAATTAAAGTGATGACATATAATCCTATATTTATTACTTGACACCACACGAACGTATCTAAAAAATAAAATAAAAAATAAAAAAATTTCTATTTTTTTCTTAAAAAAATCCCAGAGAAAACCGAACGGGATCCCATGGCGAGCACGCAAATCTAGACAACAAGAAGAAGCTGAAGAATTACTCTGCTCCGTGAAGCCTCTCTCTCTCTCTCTGTGTGCGTTAAACCCTAATAGTGTTCACCAAATCAACGTGAGATTAGAATTCATTTTTATCTCTAATTGATCGGCTGGGATTTGAGGCTCTGAACCGGCGAATGATATGGTGGTCTGCAAATGCCGAAAGGTAAGCGCTAGAATTCTCTTTTTTTTTTTCATTGTTTCTGATAGTTTTTGCGCTGGTTCTTTGGCCGGAGGTTTGGATCGGATCGGCTTCGTAATTCGAAATCCAACGAGATCTTTACCCTGTTGTAGGGATCGTTGTTTTCAATTCTCATTGATATATCTAAATTTCGTGGCTCAATTCGAAGAAACAAGGAAAATAATGAAAAAGAAGAAAAGAAATGAAGGCATAATTTGGTTTAGTATTGACTTCTAATTTATTGCTTAAGTTTCTATTCTCCATTTTATTATATATTGTGATTTACCAGCTCAAATTTGGCTCTTCTAAGCTTGTTATGTCAATGTGTATGTATGTGTAGAAATTGGACGGCAATGTATGTCACCTAATGTATGTGATGGGCTTTTTTGGTGTTTCAGGCTACCAAATTGTATTGTTTCGTGCACAAGGTCCCGGTTTGTGGAGAATGTATCTGTTTCCCGGAGCACCAAATATGCGTGGTAAATTCATTGTAATTATTGTTCTCGTTGTTCTTATGTTAATCTTAGTTTTTTTGTTAGTTGTTTTATTGTAATCTTATTTTGGCATGGATTTGTTGCTCGTAGTTATGTTGGACTCTGATTATTTATTTTTTAAAAAATCATTTTGATTGTATGGGCAATAAAAGTTCATATTTCTTATGTTATCACACGATTGGATTTCATTTGGATTTGGATAAACAATTGGTTGCGGTTGTACAAAAAAGAGCTTATAAGGGTTTGAAATAGGAAATAGAACGTGATACTCTACCTTAGGAAAAAGAGGAAGATAGATGGAGGGAGAGAGCATATTGAATGATGAATAGGTTCAGCTGTATGATGTTCTTGACTCAGTGTGTAACTCTGTTTTCTTTGAAGGCCAAGTTCAGTTTGGCAAATCTGAATAGAACGTTATGCGTGAATCCTTCCTCTTTCTCTCTCTCTCTCTCTCTCTCTTCATGTTATATCGTGCTTGTGATGGTTTCTGTTATCATTGCCCAGATAATCTCTTCCTTTAGACACAGAGTACTTGAAATCAATTGAGAGTTTTCGTAAGTGATAGTTTGTGCATGTGTACGAACTGTGTACTTTTGTTTTAATTTAGTAACATATTATTTCTCTGCTTTGATATTAGTATGCCATTTAAACTATGTGATAGGTATACGTTCGCAGAAGAGAACTGTCTTGGTGGTTCTCCCACTTTGCATTTGTTTCTAAAGATTTGCTTTGGCCTTTGATTGCTCAATCAACCTGATAAAGCATTGTTATCCTACTTATCAAAAAATAAAGCATTGTTGTCCTCAAGACAATGACTATAATGACTCTATTCTTAAGAAAAAGCTTTTACTCATACAAAATATATTGTGCATTTCCAAGACATTATATTCCTTTTTTAGTGGTTCTTAGTTAACATCAGTTACTTCATCACTGGTTTTAGTTTTAATGCCATCATTTTTTTTTCCCTTACTGGATCTACTTTCTGCTACTTGTGTGTAAAATTCGTGGAAGAGATGAAAATTCAATTCATCGTGTTTTACTTTTCTGTTTGTAATGAAAATTTGTCTTCGACAATATTGTAAGGTTTTTCAGAGCCTAATCTGTGTTTATCTTGTTGTTCTCTCTAGGTCCGTACATACTCAGAATGGGTAATAGATGGAGAGTATGATTGGCCTCCTAAATGCTCCCAGTGTCAAGCTGTGCTTGAGGAGGGGGCTGGTTCTCAAACTACTCGACTGGGTTGTTTGCGTATGTGATTTTGCAGATTTAGTCACTGCCTCCGACATTGAAATTCTCTCTCTGAAAGAAAACCTGTAGAACTCTTACTGCATGACATAATTTACATTTATTTATTTATCTTTTGCTTCAGATGTTTTACACACAAATTGCTTGGTTTCACATATCAAGAGTTTTCCTTCACATACGGCACCCGCTGGATATGTGTGTCCTGCATGTTCCACTTCGGTAAGATACTTCTTGAAGTTATCATAGATTTATCTTAGAATTTTAATTTCATTTATTTCCTGCTTTCAATGTCTTAAAGTATGGTTTATGAAAAATTAAAAATTGAAGTTTGTTACTGTATATTTACATATTCTTTTAAAATATTTTCATGTGATGAATCATTAAGTATGACTAGAAATGATCTACTTATCAAAAAAAAAAAAAGTATGACTAGAACTGATCTGTATTCAGTGACCAATAAACTGTGCCATCTGGTTGTGGCATTTTACTTGTATTTAGTTCAGAACATCTTTCTATGATTACGGCATTGGTTTGAACTCTGTTCTGGGGATGTTTATTGTTCGGCATGGTTCATTTACACATTTTTTCTCTCACAGATATGGCCTCCCAAGACTGTGAAAGATTCAGGATCCCGCCTTCATTCATTGCTGAAGGAAGCTATTGTGCAGGTAGGTCCATGCTTGGATCTTACATATTGCAAAGAGAAGTACTCAAGTGATCATAGTCTTGCAAACTACTTACGTATGTTTTGTGGTTAATTTTTCTTCCATTAATTACAAAACTTCCTTTGCAAGTATGATCCTGATATGCTCAATCTTAGTGTGAATGGCTGCCGTTTGTCTCGTGTAGTTGTGGTCTCATTCAGTTTTGCTTTTTTTGATAAGTAAAGGAAATTCATTAAAAGTGCAAGGGGTGCAATCCAAGTAGACATGAAGTATACAAGAGAAACACCCAACAATCAATAGCGAGAAAAAAGAGAACAAAAATCAACATAGCTAGAGACATGGAGAAAGACAGTAAAAGAGATCCACACAAATAGGGTTTTAGGAAAACAAGTCTGTAGATCCGAGCTCATTCTCTCTCGGTCATCGAAACTTCAAGCATTCCTTTCTCTTCAAATGCACCGCATTAAAAAGGAAGGAATTGCGTTCCAAACAATATTGATATCATTATAGCCAACTTTTCTATTCCAACACGCCAAAAGATCCACCACCCATCTAGGCCTAACCTACTCTAGCCTAAACATCTGAAACACCCAACAATCAAGTAGACATGAAGTATACAAGAGAAACACCCAACAATCAATAGCGAGAAAAAAGAGAACAAAAATCAACATAGCTAGAGACATGGAGAAAGACAGTAAAAGAGATCCACACAAATAGGGTTTTAGGAAAACAAGTCTGTAGATCCGAGCTCATTCTCTCTTGGTCATCGAAACTTCGAGCATTCCTTTCTCTCCAAATGCACCGCATTAAAAAGGAAGGAATTGCGTTCCAAACAATATTGATATCATTCTAGCCAACTTTTCTATTCCAACACGCCAAAAGATCCACCACCCATCTAGGCCTAACCTACTCTAGCCTAAACATCTGAAATAACATATCCACAACTCTTTCACGACATCACAATGAAGAAGAAGATGATCCATGGTTTCCCTACTCTTTTTACACATACAATACCGGTCTATCACTATGATTTGACACTTGCTTGCAGAGATTATCCGAAGTGATAATTTTTTCAAGGGAAGTTGTTCAAGTAAAGAAAGCCAACCTCAAAGAAGCCTTAGTCCTCCAAATGTTCTTTCAAGGAAAAATGGGAGTCAACATTAGGAAGAAGGACCTTGTAAAAGGATTTGACCTCAAAAGGTCTTCTTTTTGAAGGCGTCCAACAAAGCTTATCACCCCCCTCCCAACCTACCCTAGCGAAATACAAAAGATTGAAGAAAGAGGAGACAGAGTCCACTTCCCAATCATGCACCAACCTGTGAGTTAATGTCCCAATGAATCATATCATTGCTACCACTCCTAAGGTCAGCCACCATTGCATCTTTATTTCTTGCAAGGCAAAATAATTCTGGAAAAGATTCCTTCAAAGGACGATCCCCACATCATAAGCCATGCCAAAACTTAGTACAGGAGCCATCACCCACCTCCACACTAGTAAAACTAGAGAAAACATCTCTCCCCCTCCTAATGTGTTTCCAAAGATTCACCCCATAAGCTTTGGTGACCCCCTTAGACACCATCCACCTGCCAGACTCCCATACATTTTATCTACAATCTAACGCCAAAAAGCTTCTCTCCTCAGTAAACCTCCATAACCACTTACCCAATAGAGCTGGATTGAAAGTAGTCAAGCTCCTTATCCCTAGCCCTCCAAGCTGAATAGGAGTACAAACCTTTTTCCAATTACTGATGGAAACCCAGGGAGAGGAAGAGAGATGAGAGAGAGAATGGAGAGAAAGCAAGTGAGGGAGAGCATTGGCACGCGCCGATAGCTGTCATTGGGAAATGGGGATTATGTCAATGGTTTCTCTAGAATAATCTAACGTTGTTTTCCTTTTCACCCTAAATTGATATGGTTCATTATCTTGAGAACGGATTGTGATAAATGTGTGCTTAGAGTGGTTCTTCTATTCTCTGCCTTTCTGTTCCGTTTTATTTTCTTTCTGGTAATGGTATAGACAAGGTGATCCTGGGTCTTAATGATTGCCTTTGTCTCTGGTGGAGTCACTTCTCTGTTAACTCTCTGATTCAGACTTGGAAAAGATTCAAATATATGGAATGACCTTCTAATGTTGGTGTTTTAGAGAGGTGAGATACTAGGGTTGCCTTTTAGGCATATCTTGGCAATGTACTCAGAGTCAGGGGAGATACAATGAATTTCTGTCTATGCCTGATGGTAAAGAACGTTTCTGAGGTGTGAAGAAGTGAATTCCAATCCATAATGGTACTTGCTGAAGTCACTGAATCATTCCATGTTTTATCGTTTGAAAGCTTACCGCAAAGGGTGGATTTCTTCTTATTTAACTACGCTTCCTTTTTCCTTCATCTTTCTCTTCTTTGGTAAAAGTTGAGTGAGCAAATACTTGCTGGTTGTGTTTGACTGAAGCATTTAAGTTGTTCTTTGGAATCTGGAACGAAGAAACTGAAAATCCTTTCCGTATTAAAATGTCATTGTTTTCGTGTGTAAAGACAAAGCTGAGTTAGTGGGTCACTTGTTTCTGTATTGTGTATGGATCCATCCCTGTGAGACAGTCTCTTCTCAACTTCCAAAGTTGCTAGGTGCCTCCTAAGAATCCTTCCAATCTTCCCTTGAGTAGGCTTGTCTATGCTAGAACGGATCATGGGTTGGGTGGCCTGCCTGGCCCAACAAAGCTTGACCACTACTGTTTGGGCTTGGTCAAAATTTAAGACCCTTTGAGTTGGGCCTTTAACCTAATGTTAAGTCCTGCTGCCTCTCTCTCTCTCTCTCTCTCTCTCTCTCCCCCCATTAGTAGCTCCTTTGAAGTGTCAAACAGTTGAACCTAAAGCTCCTTTTTTTTTTTTTTTTTTGGGTGTGCGTGTGTGTTTGGCCCAAACTTGTAAACCTGTCTCTTATGTTCCACCACAAAACCTTGGCAAAAAGTACAGCTGTGGTTGCATATTCCTTTTCTTGTTGATCCCAGGCTTGGGTTTTTTAGCTAGAGCTATTAGGCGTTAATATTAGGCTCAACATCCAGGCTTGAGCCAGGCCGAGGCCTGCTCATTGACTCTTAATTCGAGCTGAGGCCTGGCCTGAAGCCAGCCCAGCCCACCCTATTCTCACGTGTAGACTATGTTAGCATGTCTAGGCTTTAGTCATTGAAGGGATTATTCTGCATCACACAATAAGAGCGGGCATTAGTTTCTGGAAACAATTGAAGGATTCAACCCATTAAGGTGAAACTCTTTCTTTTATGAATGATTCTTTGTGTCTTGAAGTAGCATGCTATAATTTCTTTTATATTTGAGATTGCTTTTTAGATTCATCTAGTCTTGAATTTTACTGTGATCTATTTGACATGCTAATTAAGACCTGATGTATATGGCTACTGGGTGGAAAGTAATGTAGATCAGTCATTTCAGTCTCATTTATTTGATGGTAGCAATTGCAGTCTTGTTAAGGAGCAGGTTTTTCCCTTAGTATTTATGGCTGCCAATTTGATACCCAACGGTGTATTTGACAGGATAATTGGATCCTTTTGTGTTTTTCTTTTAAAGGAATGGTCTGATGTCTGTGTTTGTAGATTCTTCATCCTCTGCATTAGCGTTAGAGTCATTTGCCTTGACTGTCTCATTTTAATTGTCATTATATCTTCATAACTTTTGTCTGCTGTTATTCAGACCGGTCTGGAGAAGAATTTGTTTGGCAATTATCCAGTTTCATTAGCAGCTACAGAACCTCGTGGTCCTCCTCCTGCATTCGCCTCAGATCCTCTAGTTACAGCATCTTCTACTGGAGGCAGGGAGAACAATGCAAGTTCATTGCCCTCGGTAGAACGAGATCAAATAAACATAATTGAAGGATACTCAGCTGCAACTGGCGTAGGGTCTTCCAAACTTCTAGTGACAGATATTGTGGAGATAGATGGTCCTAGCACGGCTGGGAATTTCATGAAGACCTCAAGCCCTGTAGGTGTATTAGGATTTTGCCATCAACTTTTGCTTTTCCTTTTTGCTTTTGATTTTCAAAATGCAACATTTATTTTTTCATTCTCTCCACTTGCCATAAAGTAGTAGCAAAAGCGATAGTATGTTTGATAATTGTGGAAAATATCACAGGAAACTGTCATATGTAAACTGTTCAAGCAAGATAGGCTAACACAAATGTTGGCTTATCCAAAGCTAAAAGCAGAGAAATACTTTATAGGTGCCAACCAGAGGCAGTCTTTGTGAACTTATCCTATGTTTCGATTTGCAAATTAGCATGGATATGCATGTATACAAGCAATTTGGATGTCTGTATGATGTGTGTTCTTATTTGAGTATATTATTTTATCCTACACATTCTTACTCAAAGCAAAAATCTCATATAATTTTGTGTTAATTTCAATCCAGCCTGGTGCTACAACACGAAAGGGTGTCTTCCAAGTTGAACGGCAAAACTCTGAAATTTCATATTATGCAGATGATGAAGATGGGAATCGTAATAAGTATGCTAAAAGGGGTAAGTAGATAGCTTTCCAGAATTGAATTCAAGTTGTTTTTTTCTTCATCAAGACATCTGTTCACAGAAAATGTGGCAAACAAAGCCATCCAACTCTGGGACTGAACAGACTTCGTCATCTTCCTGTGGGTTTCTCATTCGTAGGTCCATTTCGACACAAGTTTTTAAGAGCTTTGCTTCCTTTATGGTCAAGTGCATTACCAACTTTACCAGTGACAGCACCCCCACGGAAGGATGCATCAAATGCCAATGATGTCCCTGAAGGTCGTGTGCGACATCAAAGATCATCAAGGATGGATCCCAGAAAAGTCCTGCTCATTATTGCAATCATGTAAAATTTTTTACCTTTTCAAGGCTAAGATAGAACAGTAGAAAAATAGAAAACAACATGAAGAAAAGGGGAAGGACTCGATAAATGGACGTTTAGTTACTAGATTTAGTAGTTGAGTTATTAGTGGTCCTCAAATTTGCTTTAGGTAGTCCAAAATAACTTGTAGGATAAGTTTCTAAGTTGTGATGTTATTGCATGATCTTCTAATATCATTTTCTTGGACCACTAATTTTATTTTTTCACACATTAATAAATGATGGTAAAATGTCTATCTGTAATATTGAGTGTGGCTTCTATCAGAGCAAATTGTTTCTCGATCCTACCCATTAACTAAATTAGACAGTCATCACCATCATCGTCATGATTAAATTTTACTAATAAACTGCTGCAAGAGTTGAATACAAGACAAAAATCACTTTTTTTTTTCTTCACTAACACAAGTTTAATGATCTTGTGCAGGGCATGCATGGCAACTATGGGTATTTTGTATTACAGACTAGTGCAACGGGGTCTTAGCATGGAGTTGCTGCCTGATGAGGAGCAGCAGTCAATATGAGTAAGGTTGTGATGCATTTCAGGTGATTCTGCATTTATGGAGACCTGCTGGTTACTGGTGCTTCTGCTGCTTTGTGTTATTGTTCTGGTCCTCTCTCTGGACATGATGCTGGTTTTCAGTGAAACATGCAAGTGGTTTGTAGGGAAATTTCATTTCAGTGCCGATGATGGCGATAAGTTGCATATACTTGCTTGGCCTTTTCTTTTTTCTTTCTCCTGTTCTTTTTAAAACCTTTACCTTGTTTTCTAGGTCTGTTTTGAATTGACTTGAAAGTTAAAAGGAAAATATTTGTTCAAACTGGGTTGTTTTGTAATTTTCTATTTGGTAATAAACATGCAAGACCAAGGTTATATATATAGAGTATATCGAGTTAGAAAAATGGTATCAGTACTAATTCTTTTAACAATAGATAACTACCAAAACGAACGAATGTTAAGTTGATTAATTGTATCTTGATTAGTTGTTCCGATTCTCTTCAATTAATCAGCTCTACGTCAATTTGGTACCTATCTCTTGGTAAAAGACCCGTAGATTTGGTAGTGTCTAATTCCTTGTCTTTTACCAACCCAGTTAAGAGTCTATTGCAGGTTGAGTGGAGTATATCTCATAACCCCCTTTCAATCTCAGAATTTGGAAGTGAACGGTATTTTATCATTTTTTTTAAAAAATTTTGTAGGTTTTGTTTTTGGTGTTGCTCTTTGCTTCAACTGCATCTAGTCATCTGGGTGCTTTTATGCTAATATTTGGAGGGAAATTATTGTGCTGGGATGCAATATGATTGGCCAATCGGATGGCAGATGAGGAGTCTAGACGCTCTTGATTGGTCTGTCACTGATCTTATTATCATGCATTTTTCAAACCAGTGAACTAAAGAATAAAGATAGAATTGCTACATATAAAAGAGACCCCAATCCACTTCTATGGTGATTAAATTAATTAATAATTCTCAACAGGAAACCGGAGGAAATATGTTTGGTTGGTAGATTTTAGTTTATAAGCTTTGATTTTTGTTATTAAAGAATTTAAACTAGCTTTTAATTTTATTAAGTAGGATTTATAACCGTTGGGAGATTTTATTTGGACCGAGGGAGATATTTTCAGGAGTTTATTTTAGACTTTAAATAATTGAGAGATAAAATAGAAATAATAAAAAGAATAAATAATCAGTAATGAAAAAAGAAATTAAATAAAAAAAAATGAGGGGGCGATTTTTTAAATTAGAGAATAGTGGGTGGCGTTACATCGTCCTTTCGTAACTTCGTATTCATCTCTCGGTCTTCACAAACCTCCACCACTGTCGTTCCTCACCATCAAGACGAAGACATCTTTTTTCTTTTTTGAGACGAAGAACAACGTCGTTCGTCATTCTTTCTATAGATTCTTCATCGTTTTAATAATATTTATGAGCGGTAGATCGTAATGCTCTTAGAATATTTTGCGTTAAACATTGCTTAATAATCTGCTTAAAAATTTCAAACTTCCACCTGATCTCGCCTTCGACTGGGCGAAAGTGGTCTCTGTCCGAAAGGTGTTGGAGATCATTTCGACTCTCTAATAGTAGCAAAAATGAAGAGCGAAAAACCCATTTTCGTGTTTGCCACCTCTAATTCCGCACCTTATTTTGAACATTCAAATAAAAACTGAAAATATTTTTTTTTTCAGGGTGAAAATCGATTTAATTAGACGTTATCAGTTTACATTCCAAAGTCGAACAAAAAGTTAAAAGAATTATTAAAAGCTGAAACAAGTTTCGTGGAATTTAAATCCAACATACTACAAAATAACATATTAAAGTTATATAAAAACATTGAATTAAAAAATATATTTGACAAAGAATTTAATTAAAGTACTAATTAGTTTATATTACCAAAGTCAAACTAACTAATAAAAACGAGCCAAATTAAAAATAAAATAAAAGAGTGCTCAAGGTGTAAACCAAAAAATTAATTGATAATCATTATGATTAAATCGATAATTCGTTGACATGCTAAAGTCAAACTCATAAAATAAATGACTACTCATCTCCTGAACCTCACAGGGTCAAACACAAATACATAAATAAATAAGGGAATCACTGCAAAAAAACATAAATAAATATGGGAATACCACAAATATTTCAACCCCATGTACTAAAAAAAAGAAAAAAAAGAAAAATCAACCCCATTCAAGAAATTCCTATTGACTAATTAAATGTTCTAGAAAGAAACAATTCATTACCATTTTTATTTTCTCCTTTTCTTTTTCAAACTTTTAATGAGTAAGTCAAGAGAAGTGGTACGGAGCCAAACAAATAAACCCAGAAAAATTTTCAAACTGACGTGGCAATGGTTTTTAAATTAAAAAAAAAAAAAATGCAATTATCTTCCTCTTGTTTACCACTCACGGTTTGCCACGTCAATTTGAAAATTTTTCTGAGTTCATTTGTTTGGCTCCCTAGCACTCCCCCAAAGTCAATACTCACAATTGGATTAATTTAATAATAACAATTGGATAATATTGTTAAATTAAAAGAGTCTTATTACCTGAATCCTTATTAAATTCATATCCATTGGTACGGCATATGAGTGTGTATAAATTAACAATTGAATTAGAAAAAATTATTGAAATTTTAAAGAGTCAAAATAAATATGATTAAGCTATTAATCAATCTACATTCCAAAGTCAAACCCTAATACGTAGATAATTAAGCAAGAGAATACTACAACATGAAAATGACGTGCTTAAATTCAAACCCAGACTAGAAAACAACAATCGATATGAATGTATTATTAACTTATTAAATTAAAAGTTTAATAATAACAATTGATATGTAGTTTAATTAAAAGAGTATTATTACTTGAATATATCCTTATTAAATTTATGCACCCAATGGTAATGAAAAGCGCATGAGTGTCTATAAATTAACAATTGAATTAGAAAATTTTATTGAAATTTTTTAAAAGTCAAAATAAATATTATTAAAATTTTAATCAATCTACATCCCCAAATCAAACCCTAATGAATATGTAGATAAACAAGATAATACTACAACCTGAAAACGACATGCTTAGATTGAAACCAATGCTAGAAAATAACATTCCATATAATTCTCCTCTCTTACTACTTAGTTGGCCAAAGTTTTCATTAATCCAATTTGTCTATATATATATATATATATATATATATATATGTAATTTTAAAGTAGAGACGCTTTTGATGTCATTCTCCTACACATCTCTTATCTATCTGATTTGTTTTGTTTTTTGTTTTTAAATCCATCCACCATTGAATCTGTGGGACTCGCATGATTCAATGGTGGATTTACACATTTCTTGTACGGAGATGGACAAGAAATGTATGTGTAGTAAACTGACAACAAAATTTTTTGTTTAAAGTAAGTAATATCACAAGCCATTGGATGTGGTTCATCCTAACCCAACCTATAAAGGGCAGGACAAAGTTTCCATCCAAATTGGAGAAATTTTTCTTAACTTGGTTTATTAATCTGACATGTGTCTAAATGCATGTCACGTGAATTTGTTCGTGTGTTGAAGAAAATTCCTCCAATTTAATTTGTTAAAGAAGATCTGATCTAGGTTTTGTACTTCTTTTACTTTCAAATTTCAAATTGAAAAGTGAGAAGAAGCCTATGCTATAATATAAGATATAAATTAGATAGCACTAATTGTGTATTGCATCTTGCTAATCACGCTGTACATTTTCCTTAATCCAATGATGCATATGTATCTTTCACACAAATAGTGGGGTGCACAAACTATAGTGTACATGTCTTTTATCTCTACCAAAAAAAAAAAAAAAAAAAGAGTTGACTGTAACCATGCTTTATATATTATAATAAAGATAATAAAATTTAATCTATAGTTTCTAGATGAAATTAATACTAAGAGATTAAGAATTTTCACACATTAATTGGAAATTCAAACCTCGTTTTTTTTTTTTTTTTTTTTTTTTTTTTTTTTTTTTTTTTTTTTCTGAAGAGAAAATATTCCAGTCTCAGTCTCATTAAGTGAAGGATCACGAGCAAAACACTCTCACATCACAAAGCAAAAGCTTTGAGAAAATCATAGCTGAAGCTACAGGGTTTTAGATCATAGATATATAAATATCAATCTAATATTCAAAACTTATCTATGATACCAATCTCTGCTAACTCATGACTAATTTACAGTTGTAACAATAGATATGTTCTCAAGAGACTCAATTCAATGCATAGGTATCTCATATTCCTCGGCCTTGGAGGAGAAGCCACATGCTAAACATTTCACATCTACAACTCAAAGGTCTGGATAAACCTTATTGAAACAAAGATACAAAAATAAATAAAACAAAAAACCCAACACCAACAAAAAAACAGCCACTAAAGGCTTAGATCTGCTCCTAGGCAGTCTAGATCTACAACCTTCTCCCTGTAGATCGCTTATGAGAGCAGATCTAAGGAGAAAAACTCTTATTCAAAAACAACTAAACAAGGAAAACAACCATCAAACCAACAGTGACCAGAGTAAATGAGATGATGAGCACTAGCCAGCGACATAAGAAAGATGAACAAGAATATTTTGTATTTACTTGATGTTGTAGTTAATTCATTGATAGAGAATAAATTAAAAATTAAGAACTTGAAAAATTCCCTTAAACCTTTAAGATTTAAGTATTAATTATGAGGTGATTAACACATAAGAATTAATAGCAAATAATTATGACCAATCAAGTGGTGTAAAGTCAAACAAGATATGACTTTTTGGACAAATGCGGTTGAGCTGACTTTGTAGCTAGACATCGCTGCTTCAATTATTCAACTGTTTGACATTTCCTTGAAGTAGATGGCCACGCTTTTAAATCTTATTATTTTATGAAATGTCAAATATATAAAAAGAAAAGTCCTCAATTGCCAAATTATAAGGTTTTTATTATTATTATTATTATTTTTCGCAAAAAGCTTCACATTCGACTAGCGAAAGTAGCTAAGGGTTTGCTGATCAGTGTAACCAAAATAGAAAAATTATTATTTTTTAATTAAATTTTAACTAAATATTTGTTGAGCCGGATGTGAATGCTCTACATCGATCTTAGCTAGGCCTTAAGATGGTTTTCAAGCATTAACATTTGGCTTTTGGCTATTTTGTTGAGTCATGTAACCAAAAGACACACCCCATCCGGCTAGCTACAATGGTCAAAAAATTGTTGAGCAGTTACAGTGCTCAACAAATTTGTTGAGTAGTGTAGTTCAACAATTCATAACGTATATATATTAATATAAAATTCGTTCTATCATCTCTCCTTTAATAAAAAAAATATTTTATCCTCTCTCCTTTAATTGCTATTGAATAACACTTGAACCTTAATAATAAAGGAAGAAGATTCAAATAGATAGCTAAAATGTGGTCTTTTAGCTTTAAGGTGTCGTCTTGTATGAAAACTCCCTTAACTAGGGATGTTTGAACAGTAAACATCCCAATTCCAATTTTTGCGACCCCCTATATTTTGACATTGCTGAAGCGTCGCGTTCTAGGCGTTGCCTTTTAAAAAGTAACGTTTTTTGGTAAAAAATCATCCCTATTAAAGTGTCACTATTTTTTTTTTTTTTTTTTGTAGTGGCTACTAGGGTATAGTTTGCTGTCTTAGTCTCGTATATTTTATATATCATATCAACAATACGATAAGTCCAAATCAACAATAGACACAAAATATAATACCACAAATTAGGAAGAAGTTAATTAATTATGACGCTCGGATCACCCTATTAAGATTGAGGGAGTGACCAGACTATCTCCTTAATTAAGGTGTTTGGAGGTGGTCGAACCATCCTCTCAACTCCACTTTTTTCTTTTTAAAATTATCATTTTTATTTTTTAATAACAAAGCATTTCATAAACCATGTTACATCAATCTATCATCTGTAACATTCTCAGTCCACATCTAGTCTATATATATATATATATATATGGGAAAATATATTTTACTCCCTTGAACTATTTACTTATATATTTGTACTTTTACCTCAAATATTTAAAACGTGACACTTAACTCCTCTTCCCCCAAACTTTCAAATTGTTGCAATTCGTCCATTCTGACTTTTTTTTTTTTTTTTTTTCCAAAATGCCTCATCACATATTTTATTTTTTATTTTTTTATAAAAAAATCCAAAAAAAAAAAACCAAAAAAAAGGAAAAAAAGAAAAGAAAAGAAAAATATGTTGGGGGTGGTTCGGCCACCCCTAGGCCGGCCGTTTGGGGGTGGTTCGGCCACCCCCTTGGGCCAAACTCTCAAAAAAAAATTTTGAGGGTTTGGTCCAAGGGGGCGGCCGAACCACCCCCCTTAGGCCATGGGGGTGGTATGGCCAACCCCACCTGGGGATGACCGAACCACCCTCAGGGCCCCTAGGGCCAAACCCTTAAAATTGTTTTTGAGGGTTTGGCCCAAGGGGCGGCCAAACCACCCCCTTGTACCCGGGGGAGGTTCTGCCACCCCAGCATATTTCTTTTTATTAATAAAATATGTTTTTTTTTTTTTAATTTTTTTAATTTTTTGTTTTGTTTTTTGTTTTTTGTTTTTTTTTTTTAACTAGGGATGGAGACATTTTGGGAAAAAAAAAAGTCAGAATAATCGAATTGCAACAATTTGAAAGTTTGAAAGGGTCAAATGTCACAGTTTAAACATTGGAGGTAAAAATGTAAATGAGTGGATAGTTCAAGGGTAAATATATATTTTCCCCATATATAAAAAGAAGTGAAGAGCTTTGTCATAACTACACATCTCCTTCGGAAATTCTAATATTATTGCTCATATCAAGGGGTTAATTATGACATGAAGTTAATATTTCTCTCATTTCTTTATTTTTATTTTTTTAATAAATAAATAATTTTTTTTAATAATAAAAAAGTAGACAATAGAAGACCTCTATTCAAACGTCTTGCGATGGAGACTATGAGCGAAGCTCTTGGATCTCAATTCTTGAAGTACTTTGAGGCACACATTCTAATTAACGACTATCAATCAATCGAAGCATTTTGTTCTTCAATTTTAACATTGCTTTTCAGTCTATCCTTCTCTTTCCTTTTGCTTTTCAATTTTAACATTGATATAGTAGACCAAACCATTTTTGGGCCCATTTCCAATTATCTAGCTGTACTTATTTCAAGCACTGCGATTTGTTTAGGCATGTTGTTAGGGAGCCAACCCCCTCTTGGTTTTTGTTTCCTTATAACCCTCTTTCCGATATTGAATTAAAAAAAAAAATAGAAGGCAAGGCCATAAAAAAGTGGCTTTGAAACCACGAAGAAGTAATTATAGAAAATATATATAACTGAACTGTATATTTTTATGGTATTTAACTATACACAAGCCATGCCTATTTATAGTAGAATGATGCTGGTCAGAATAGAAATACAATATGAATGAAACCAAAGAATTAATTCGAAATATCTATGTAGGAAAATAAATTAGAATACGATACGGTCTATGAATGGCAAGTGATCATGTCAACATAAGTAGATTATGGTATCCGGCCAATAAGAAAAGTATCAAAAATATATATTTGATATGAGAATAACTTCTTCTACAGAGACTTGGAATAAACCATGTCCTTTGTGCCTTCTAATAAAACCGGCCACATTAGCACATAACACCAAAACGAAAGTTTACATCCACACCATATTGAATCTTTCCTATTAACAAAAACCCTTAATCTCCTAAGCGATAGAATTTAACAGAACAATAAAGAAACGACGCCACCAATGAAAACAACCCCCTAGCTTCCTCGATCGAGAGCTGCCCATTAACTTGAACCCCTCAATACATCAGAATTTGTTTTTATTAAAGTATGTTTAATTATGTTTAATTTGAACCCCTCAAATAAATTATGTTTAATTTGAAATTCAAATATTATGAATATTTTGTTACTATATATATGCTCTCCTTTTTCTAGTGGGTTACTATGCTTTGAAATATGTTTATTGTTGGTCCAATTGGTAATTTTATTTGTTCTAAGCAATACAAAATGGAAAAAGGGAAGTGGCAAGAGCATGGTTAATATTCAAACTTCTAGAAGTTGATTTTGTGGTAGAGGAGTTCATGAATTATGTCAAATATTCAAAGCTCTATAAGTTGATTTGCTGCAGAGGAATCCAGTTGAAAAAATTCAGAATATGAATATCCCATTGGAAAAGTTTTGGATAATATTCTAATATATCCCATTGGAATACTTAAAGAAGTGTGAAAATATAAAGATGCATAATAGAATCCTGCTCAAGTCTCTGCCACTTCAAATTATAGTGATGCTTAATTTGTTATATAATTGAAAAGTGTTAGAAACAGTTGTGACCTCCCTCCATAAAAAGAAAAAAAATCTGAATTTTTAAATAATTCCTTAATTGCTTCCTTTAGCAAAGCTTAAGCAAGCACTAACAAGTACTTAAAAAAAAAAAAAAAAAAAAAAGAAGGGTAAATTCACTGAAGACTCTTAAACTTTCACTCGATTTGACAAACCCTCATTAACTTCAAAATCTCTCAATTTAATCCCATGAACTTTCAATTGCAACCAATTTGGACCCTTCCGTCAATTTTAGCTGTTAGAAATACGAAAAAAGACCAAAATATCCATGATTTTTGTTTTTTTTTTTTAATAAAAAAAGTTTTGGAATTAAGGGTAAACTTGAAATTTTATACAAAAGGCAGGGGTATAAAAGTCATGTAGCGTTTAAAATCTGATGGAGGGGTCCACATTGAGAGCAATTGAAAGTTCAGGAGATCAAATTGAAAAATTTTAAAGTTTGGGAGGGGGTTTGTTAAATGCGGTGGAAGTTCAGGGGTCTTTAGTGAAATTAAAAAAACAAAAAAGAAAGAATATATTATAAGAATTAATAAGAGGATAAGATTGTTAATTAGGTCAAAGAGATTCTTCTGAAATAATAATAAGAATTAATTATTGTTTATGGGACTAGGCTCTAAAAGGAAAATTAAAGAAATTCGAAAGAAGATTCTTTTATATTCTATCCACGTGGAGTACCAACTCTACAATACCATATTAAATTCCATCGATTATTTCAATATTATCAATAAAAGTCAGTAAAAGCATTTTAGTTCAGCCTACCACCCATAAATTAAGGGTAAGTTGAAAAGGATCATCCAAATACTAGAGAATATGCTGAGCATTTGTACTCAACTTCAATTAAAGATAATTGGCAGTTGTACAAGAAGAGTATACTACATAATATTAGGAATAATTACCTTTTGTCTTCATAAATTACAGCGCCTTGTCACTTTCTCTCTATGAATTACCAACTATGACACCTGATCCCATCAAACTACCATCTTATGACAAAAAGCCCGCTTCCATCAGTCAAAGGGGTTAAAATTGAGGGTTAACGGTTATGTGCAAGTCAAATGCAATTTTAAATTTTTTTCTTCCACTTTTGCCCTTATTTTAAATTGTTCTCATGTGTTGGATTAGGGTTTAGGAGGATATAAGCGTCATTTTCTCGGTCTGAAATGAGGGTAAAAGTGGAAGAAAAAAATTTTAAAATGGCACATGGCTTGCACATGACTGTTGACCGTCAATTTTAACTCATTTGATTGAGGGAATGAGGCTTTTTGTCATAAGATGGTAGTTTGATGGGGTCAGGTGTCATAGTTGGTAGTTCATGGGGAGAAAGTACCAAGGCGCTGTAATTCATGGGAGTAAAAAGTAATTACCCCATAATATTATTATTTAAATAAAGGCTCATGCCATGAACATAATTAGTTAAAATTGTGTTTACTTACGGGCATTGGACTCATCATTTCCACTTGTAACATTATTAAATTTTACAAATATAGTCGTAGTAGAGAAAGAGGATTCACACGAACACTTAGATTACTAAACTTAAATTTTGCGAGTGTAATACGCCGAAATAATAATATAAAGTAAAAATTATTTAATCTGACTCAGTCAAGTTTTATAAAACAACACTCGTAATTTAAAATGTCCCAAACAATTTTTTTTTTTTTCAAAAAGAAAACCCCCAAAACAATTTAAATATTTTTAACCTTGGTCGAACGTTCGATATCTCCTTGGAATGTTCGACGAAACCCTAGACTTAAACGTTCGAGGATTATTTGAAATGTTTGAGTAAAGCCCAAGAGCCGTTAGTACAGCAGTACACCAAATGTTTGAAGGTAGTACACCAAACGTTCAATGAAGCTTGAAAAACAAATTTAACCTATTAGCCACATCACTCGATCTTATCCACTCCAACCACTCTATAAAAACACCCCTCACGAGTCATGACCCTTCAGACCCCATTCATCCAGCATGCACCTCACCCACCCTAAACCTAGTGAGAGAAGGAGATTCTAGAGAGAGAAAGAAGCATTTTTGGTGTTGATCAATCTTGATTAAGGTAAACCTTGAACCATAATCGCTTTTCATATTGCTTATACTCTAACCATGTGATTTAGCATGATTTTTACAAGTCTTAAGTATGACATAATGAATTTATAACTTATTTCTCTTAAAAGGCAATGACTTTCCAAAAAGTTATGACTTTACTCTTATTTTTTCAAGATTTATCACGTTGATACGGTTTAACATGTTTTTTTTTATTGAGTTGTTAGAAGCTTTAGTTTAGGTTTGATATGTACTAGGTTTGAGTTTTAGAGTTTTGCATGCGTTATGGTTCCATGGTATCTGACCGAATGTTCGACAATGTCCAGAATGGATAATTGTGGTTTTAAATAATGGTTTAGTCTAACGTACATAGGTTAGCCTTTCAAAATGTTGTGTATAATAATAGATTATGTTTCGCAATAGCGAGAGTCTAAGATGTCAGAGTTTATAAATGAGTGAACAAGGTAAGTAAATACTACAATTATTTTGATAAAAATATGCGATATGTCTTTAATAAAAATATAAAAAATGTCAAAAAAAAAGGAAAAAATATAAAAAAAGCCCCCCAAACTACTAGCCGTTTTCGATTTAACTCCCCTAATGTTTCAAAAGTAATAAAGTAGCCCCTCAAACTATCAAACTATTGCATTTTGGCCACTCCGTTAGTCAAAACCGTCAGTTTGGACGGAAACTGCAAAACGACGTCGTTTTGTTACGGGTAAGTTACTACAATGCCCTTTTATGAAAAAAAAAAAAATTTGGGAAAAATATAAAAAAACCCCTCAAACTACCAGCCGTTTTCATTTTAGCCTCCTAATGTTCAGAAAGTGATAAAGTAGCCTCCCAACTACCAAACAGTTGCAATTTGGCCACTCCGTTAGTTATTACTATCAAATATGATGAAAAATTCAAAACTACGTCGTTTTGACAAGGGTAAGTGACTAAAATGCCCTTTTAGAAAAAAAAAAATCATGTTAAAACAAGCACGCAAAACGGCGCCGTTTCGCTTGAAATTAGGGTTTCCTTACACTTACCAAAACGGCTTTGTTTTGGTAAGTGTTAGGAATTAAAAGAAAAAACCTTAGACCTCACACAGAAAAAACCCCCAACCCTAGTTTATCTCTCTCCCCCAAACCGCCGGCCACCATGCCGTTCTATTTTTGGCAAACTTCTCCCTCAAGTGAAAAAAACACAACGCCCCTCTCTCTCTCAAAACTGGCTGCCCCTGCCACCACCATCCATCACCGCCGGCCACACCATCCAGTGGCTACGAAGCGCCACCGAAAAATTCTTACCTATTGTAGAAATCAAACAAAAAAAATCACGTTCGTAGATAAACAACACCGATCCGACATCTATCCATGAAAGACAATAAAAAGATTGAGTTATGGGTAAGATTTACAAGTTGCCGGAGATAGAACGACGTGGTGGCCGGCGGTTTTGGGGAGAGAGATAAACTGGGGTTGGGGGTTTTTTCGTGGGTCACCTGCGTGGGGTCTAGGGTTTTTTCTTTTAATTCCTAACACTTACCAAAATGGTGCCGTTTTGGTAAATGTAAGGAAACCCAAATTTCAAGCAAAACGACCCCGTTTTGCTTGTTTGTTTTAGGGGAAACTTCAGAAAACCCCCCTGAAGTTCCAGCCGATTTGAAATACCCCCCCTGAATTTCCAAAACTCTCATTTAAGCCCATTGAACTTCTATTTTCTCTCACTTTGGACCCCTTTAACATTAAACTACGTCGTTTTGAATGTTTTATACCCATTTTACCCTTCCACAAAACTACGTCGTTTTGTATCCTAAAATTACCCAGCCTAAAACGACGTCGTTTTAGGCATTAATTTTTATTTTTTTTAAAAAAGAAAAAATTTAAAAATTTAAAAAAAGAAAAAAACTGGAGCCACCCCCTTAGCCAAAATGGGGTGGCCGAACCACCCCATTTTTGGCCAAGGGGGTGGCAGAGCCACCCCTTGGCCGGTCTGGGGGTGGCCGGACCACCCCCTTGGCCATGGGGTGGTCCGGGCACCCCCAAAAGGGAGAAAAAAAAAAAAACGGGGGGTGCATATGGGGTGGCCGGACCACCCCCAAGGGGCTGGGGGTGGTTTCGGCCACCCCATACGGCCGGTATGGGGTGGCCGAAACCACCCCAGCCCCTTGGGGGTGGTTCGGCCACCCCCAAAAACACCCCATCCCCTTTTTTTTTTTTTTTTTTTTTGGCCAAGGGGGTGGCCCGGCCACCCCCTTGGCCATGGGGGTGGTTCGACCACCCCCAGATCGGCCAGGGGGTGGCTACAGCCACCCCCTTGGCCAAAAATGGGGTGGTCCGGCCACCCCATTTTGGCCAAGGGGTGGCTGAAGCCACCCCAGGTTTTTTTTATTTTTTTTATTTTTTTTTAATTTATATATATATATATTTTACTTCTTTTAATTTTTTTTTAAAAAAATTATGCTTAAAACGACGTCGTTTTGGGCTGGATATGTGTTGTGATTTTAGGACACAAAACGACATAGTTTTGGGGAAGGGTAAAATGGGTATAAAACATCCAAAACGACGTAGTTTAATGTTAAAGGGGTCCAAAGTGAGAGAAAACCAAAGTTCAGGGGGTCTAAGTGAGAGCTTTGGAAATTCAGGGGGGGTTTTTCAAATCGGCTGGAACTTCAGGGGGGTTTTCTGAAGTTTCCCCTTTGTTTTAATATGATTTTTTTTTTTTTTCAAAAAGGGCATTTTAGTAACTTACCCTTGCCAAAACGCCGTAGTTTTAAATTTTTCATCATACTTGACGGTAATGACTAACAGAGTGGCCAAATTGCTACTGTTTGATAGTTTGTGGGCTACTTTATCACTTTCTGAACATTAGGGGACTAAAATGAAAACGGTTGGTAGTTTGGGGGGCTTTTATATATTTTTTCCAAATTTTTTTTTTCATAAAAGGGCATTGTAGTAACTTACCCGTAACAAAATGATGTCATTTTGCAGTTTCCGTCCAAACTGACGGTTTTGACTAACGGAGTGGCCAAAATGCAATAGTGTGGTAGTTTAGGGGGCTACTTTATCACTTTTGGAACATTAGGGGGCTAAATCACTACAAAAAAAATAGGATTTTCTGACGTGGCTACAGTACATATATTGTTGCCACGTCATTAATTTTCTGACGTTGGAATTTTACTACGTCAGGAATTTTTTTTCTGAGGTGTGAATAGTACCACGTCAGAATTTTCTGACGTGTTAGTTTTAACACGTCAGAAAATTCTGACGTGTTAAATACTCCAACGTCAGAAAATTGTTACAAATTTTAAAACATAAAAAAATATATATTTTCTGACGTTGCCATGTTTGCTGCGTCAGAATTTTTCTGACGTGGCGGTGTGCCACGTCAGAATTTTTCTGACGTGGCGGTGTGCCACGTCAGAATTTTCTGACGTGGTGCACTACCACGTCAGAATTTTTCTGACGTGGCAGTGTACCACGTCAGAATTTTCTGACGTGGCAGTGAAATTCCCTCAATACTGTTGCAAAAATATGGGCGGGATTTTAAAAGTTTTCCCTCTTCTTTTTTCCTTCAACTTTTTACTCTTTTTATTCTTTTCCCCATCATTTATTTCTCCCACTCTCTCTCCTCTCTCATTCTCCCTTTAATTAATTCTCCACACTCTAGATCTGCACGTTTTCTCACACACTCTCTCTCTCCTCTCTCAATCTCCTGGCCTGGTTCTCTGCACATGCTTGCACGGCAGCTCCCTCTAGATCTAGAGGGAAACAATGAAAGCAGCAAATCGAAGAAGAAAGAAGAAGAAGAAGAAAAAGAAGAGGAGAAGAGAAGCAGAAGACAAAAAAAAAAGAAAAAAAAAGAAAGAAGAAGAGATCGATCTCTTCTAGAAGATAAGAAGATTTTTGGGTTTTTGAAGAATTGTTGAGTTTGGCATTTGGGTTTTTGGGTTTTTAGATTGATTTTTTGGGTTTGAATTTTTGAAAATGGAGATTGAAAAGAAGAGAGAGAGAGTGAGAAAATGGAGATCGAGCTGGCCGGAGAAAAGAAGAGAGAAAGAAAAAATTGAGAAAAGAAGCAAAAAAATTTTCGTTTCTCTGCACCTCTCCTGCAGAGAAACGAAAATCTCTGCACCGGCCACACGAGTGGGGTGCAGAGAAATTCCTAAAAAAAAAAATAATTGAATTGAAAATTAATTTAAATTAATAAAGAAAAAATCTCTGATTAATTTAAATTAATAAAGATTAAATTAATTTAATCTCTAGACCACTCCTGCAGAAAAAATTTTAAAAAAGAAAAAAATTTATTTTCTGACGTGGTAGAAATGCCACGTCAGAAAATTTTCTGACGTGGCATCTCTACCACGTCAGCAATTTTTTTTCTGACGTGTGGTATATTAGAACGTCAGAAAATTCTGATGTTCTACCCTCTAACACGTCAGTAAAAATTTTTTGCTGACACCTACGTTTCTGACAATCAACACGCGTCAGGAACGACACGTCAGAAAAATTTTCTGACGTGTCAGACACCAAGAAACGTCAGAAAATTTCCGTCAGAAAAAATTTGTTTTTTCGTAGTGAATTGAAAACGGTTGGTAATTTGGGAGGGCTTTTTTATATTTTTCCCAAAAAAAACCAAAAAAAAAAGAAGAAAATATATATAAATATAAACATTAAAAAAAATAAAAAGGCAACAAAAATAACCCGCAGGGGAGGGAGGGGGGACGATTCTAAGGGAAACCATTAATTATTAAAGCTTCTTTTTTCATGACGATAATTTACTCTTATAATCATTTTATTATTATTATTATTTAAATATGGTTTGATAATTAAGATTTTTTAATAACAAGAAGAAACTTCATAGAAGAAACCCTTGTCCCTGATCTAAACACATCCGAGTCTTAGATTAATTGGTTTGATCTTTCATTCAATAATAATAATAATTAGCAATTATAATACTGATTAATTAATATAACTATTAAAGAACTCTAGTCATTGTAATAAGATATACCCTAGCCACTTATCAACACAATTTATCTAATAAATAAATAAAACTCTCCTTATCTTTTATTGGACTCATTGAATACTGTCGTGTTAGTTTATAGTTTATACAAACATGTGACGATATTTCATAAACATAATTCTTGTCATTTATATATTTCCCACCCAAATAAAAGGGTACTAATAGTATTTGTACCAACCAAAAAGTTGTACTATCAGATTTTTTTAGGGTTTATCAAAAATTATTGGCCGTCTTAAAATTGTTTCAATATTATAATTCTTCAATACCTTGAAAGCCAGGATGTCAAGATTCCGATTGAGGCTGCTGCCAAGGGCCTTGAAATATGAAGAATTAAACAGCAACCCTAGGGATTATTATTTGATCACAATGGGCCAGCCTGATCAAGGAGTCATAGTTGATGCTATCTTATCTTGTCTGATCATAGATAGATTGACAGATCGAGAGAGAAAGGATCAACGCACAAATAGTAGGAATCCGCATATTAGGATAATAGGGACTATAACGCGCAACGTGTAGTAAAACGGGCATAACTTTTGAGTCAATTTTTGACCCGCATCTCATCTCTTTGTAAGCCCAATAAAATATGATATGGGCATCAAAGCCACTAAAATACGATAATTGTTGAGAATGATGTTGTGAACTCTTTTTAACGAGACTTTTGCTCGAAATCTTAATTCAGTTTTGGTTGTCTTATAGAGTCGTGCCATGTGGACAGAAACAAAAAAAATCAGCCCTCAATAGACTCAGTTGAGGGCTCCCTCCCTCTCCCTAAGAATTTTTACAACCCCTATTATTAGACTGGCCGACTGTATAAGGGTCCCCTCAACACTTTATGTTTGGTACGTAGAATGACTATTCTATTAGAAAAAACAAAAAATGAATCGCTTTTATTAAGAATGAAAGAATGTATAATAGAATATCTTTAATGTGAGAGTATATGATAATGATTTAACACAGGGAATTGTCATTCCTCCATGGGTCATGAGAATGGCTATTCCAAGAAAAAATTTAGGGTAAGTTTGAAAATCATTTGATGAGGTTTAATAAATTAATGATTTTTTTTTTCTTCTATTTTTCTTGTTGGATTTATAAAAGTATATGATTTTTTTAGCTAAATTTTCAATTTTCTATTTATTCTTGAATAATCTTGAGATAGTGATTTGAATAGTTATTCTGCTTATTCTTGAATGTCTCTTTTCCTATTAGCACTCTATTGTTTTTATTTTTTATTTTTTCAAAATATAAACATAGTACTTTAGTAGATATTCAAAAGGAGAAAAATATATTAAAAAATAATGAGGTATATTGAATTTCTTACTCATGGGTGCCCTCTAAATGTCCAATAATTCAATCTGAAGAAATAGATCTACCTCTTTAAAATGTGGTTCAGAATTATGTCCATAAATATAACAATTTTTTGTTGAGAAAAGCGATAGGTCAATAAGTTCTCCATATTTGACCTATATTTTTCTATAAATTCAATAGATCAATCATTAGATTTGTGAGGTCTGCCATTGATTTATGTGGGGTCCACATATTCACAAATCTAATGGTTAAATGTAAGAAAATATGGGTCAAATATGAGAAAAATATTGACTTATAACATTTTTTTTTTTTGTTTGCTTTTGTTTTACATAAACACCTGCACACATACACATATGAGAGAGAGAGAGAGAGAGAGAGGAGAGACTATATGTACGTTAGCCTTCCCACATTAAAAAAAAAAAAAAAAAAAAAAAATTCACATATCCTCCTCAAATTACCACACAATTGATAATATTTTCTAAACTTTCAATTGCGACAATGTCTTCTCGATCAAAACTACCAAACAATTGACAATGTCACCAAACAATTTTATTTATTTATTGTTTAAAAATAAAAAAAAAACCAAGGTGTCCATTTTTTTTTTTTTTAAAAAAAAAGGGTTAAATACCAAATACCCCCCCTGGGGTTTGGTACCTTTATTTTTACCCCCTGGGGTTTCATTTTTATCACAGGACCCCCTGGGGTTTTGATAAAGGACCAAGTTAGTCCATCTGTTAGTTGACCGTTAGTTGACCGTTAGGACTGACACGTAAACCAATCAGATGTTGACACGTGGCACATATTTAATTTTTTTCCAAATTAAAAAAAAAAAGAAAAAAAATTGGGGGTGGCTCGGCCACCCCCTTGGCCATTTGGGGGTGGCCAAGCCACTCCCATCTGGCTGGATGGGGATGGCTCAACCACCCCCTGGGCACCAGCGGGTGGCTCGGCCACCCCCTTGGGCTCCAAGGGGGTGGCCGAAACCACTCCCTGTACTCACTGGGGGTGGCTCGGCCACCCCCTTGGAGCCCAAGGGGGTGGCCGAGCCACCCCCAAATGGCCAAGGGGGTGGCTCGGCCACCCCCAATTTTTTGTCTTTTCTTTTTTTTTTCTTTTCTTTAAATACATTTTTTTTTTAATTTAAAAAAAATTAAATATGTGCCATGTGTCAACATCTGATTGATCCACGTGTCAGTCCTAACGGTCAACTAATGGATGGACTAACTTGGTCCTTTATCAAAACCCCAGGGGGGTAAAAATAAAGGTACCAAACCCCAGGGGGGTATTTGGTATTTAACCCTAAAAAAAATCATTTTTTTAAGAAAAAAAATTTATTTATTTTTTCAAATTTATTAGAGTATTTTTTTTTTCTTATTGAAAAACACTAAGGATAATTTTTATCTTTTTACTAGCATTGGAGGGACATTATCAATTTTTCGGTAGTTTAGGGGGGATATTATCGCAATTAAAAGTTTGAAGGAACATTATAATTTATGTGGTAGTTTGAAGGCGGTATGTGATTTTTTTTCAAAATTTTTAGTTCCACCCTTCAGCATGAGAAGTGAAAAAACAAAAGAAAACTCAACTTTCAAATTTTTTAATTTAGAGAGGAGATGTACTCATCCAATATATTAAACATACACAGATCTTCGTGCAATGTGATCTCTATTAAATCTATAACTATGAGTACTTATACTTGATCATTTTAAATTGGAAAATGATGGAAAATGATCCTTATTAATTAATTATTTCATAAAAGCAATAGATATATAAAAGGTGCTAGAATTAGTTTAGCCCTTGATGGGCGGCTATTTATTTATTTTTTACATGTCTGTATAAGGAGAAAAATTGAGAAAATGGATTCAAATTAGTGACTTTCGTTTTATGAAGCGTGGTCTCTAACTGAAATTATCCTTTCAGGACGGGGTGGCTAATTAATTAGAGAAAGACTCTAATTATATAAATTTTGTCTTCCTACTTTATGTACTGCTTGGTCTTCTTATTTTAAGTTGCACGAGGAGGCCACGTGCATTCCAATTGACTTTACTATGTGTCTATAAAATTATAACATAATTATATATTTACTTATATTTATATAATATATAGTGCCTTCCCAAGTACGCAATATTGACAAATATCACATAAAAAAAAGAGAAAAAAACTAAATATTGTGATGATTAATTTTGAAGCACAAAGACAGACCTAGTTGTGCTTGTAACGTTTCTCTTTGTTACTCGTTCTCTCTTTTCTTTAATTTGTTTTCTTCTAGATGGATTGTGGTATATTCCAACGCAATATGGTTAGTGAATTATGAATATATTAATACTCGTATTATATATATATATATATATTGAAAGGAAACAGTTCAGTCTCATTCATTGATAAAGGATCATAAAGCTCAAATAACACAGAGCAAAAGCTCTGAAGTAACCATAGCCGAAGTTACGAGGTTACAAGCGTCAAAGATGATGTATTACATTCCAGACTCATACAAAATCTACTAACCTCTGACTAATTTTCAAATTAAACAGCAGATATGAGCCAAACAGAATCAAATCAATGCATCGGTAGCTCTTATTCCTCAGCGTTGGGAGTAAAGAATCCCAAGCCAAAACTCATCTTCCTCGACCTAAAAACCAGGATAACGTTTACATCCACAACCTAAAGGTCTGGACCAGAGCAGCAAACCCGAAGGGCATCAGGCGGGCAAATCGAGTGAGAGAGAGGACCGAACATTATTACAAGCAAAAACAAAACCGATTACAAGGAAACAAAACAAGACAAAAAATACACCACAAGGAAAGCCATACAAAATTATGAAGAAATAAACAACAAAAAAGCACACCAAGAAGGTGATAGCAGCTGGAAAGAAGAACCGATCACGCGCTCGCAGGAAACCGAAAATGGGAGGAGGCGTTGAAAGCTCATTGCAATGGGGGCGCGAGAAAAGGCCTAGCAGAGATATATATATATATATATATATATATATATATATATATATATATATATATTAGCTTACCAAATTATGCTAAGATAAGATATGCGAATTACTAAATTGAAATGTAGTAAAAGAAATAATTTAACGTGTATATATAATTATAAGAAAAGGTATATATAATTATATATATGCACAACAAAACAATTGAATACGTACATGTAGAAAATAGTGATTTGAGTTGAGTTGAGGGTGCAAATTAAAATGGTTGAATATAGAAGAATGCATGGCATTAGCGATTTGATTTGATGAGTCAAATTTATTTAGTTATTCATGAAAGCGATCTAAATAAACTAATCACAACTAATGATTAATTAATTAATTAATTGATTAATTTAAGAATGAAGATTTCCATTAATTAATACATCCAGAATCTCCAGAATCTCTCTCCAGCCTGTACCCCCGCGCTGCATGCTTTTGTACAGTTGTATATATACTTTATAATTATGTGTAAGTAAATGTTCTACAAGTATATATATACATATATAAAACAAGTTTTATTTTCATTAACATATGGTCATATACATCAAAGTTATGTCCTCATCAGCAAATATAAAGGAGTATACTTCGAGTCGATGATTCATTTAACGGTTGAGATAGTGACAGCAAATAGAATCCCAAAAAATAAAAATAAAAAGAGTGTCAATCGTGGGCTGCTATTCCACCTAAAACCAATTGAGGTTTAAATTTTTTTATGGACTTCGATATCGTGCTTTGTAGGCTTGTTTTTAGAGCGGTCACAAGGAGCTACATTGTATCACAGTAATCCCTCCCCCACGATGATGCTTTTGTGACTCAATTTCATGACTTCTCGGCTTTGTTACCATTTGTCAGATCGGGAGCTGTCATTTCTCATAAAACATTAGAGTGATAATTAATTAACAAGGAGCGGCATTGTCATGTTCCAACAAAAAAGATTCCTATAAGAGTGTCCAATTCATTTCTTGGCCATAGAAATAGTTCAACCATCTCCAATAACCGGTTTGGAGGTGGACGAACTACTCATTTGGCCACTTTCATTAACTAGTTTGAGGTGGCTAAACTAACCCTCGGTCACTAGATCGAGGTGGCTTGGCCACCCTAATAGTGTTAGGAAATTAATCCTATTTCCCAAGACCCGTGAGATGCGAAAAATAAGAAGAATGCGGAATAACAAAGATAAGCAATCACACACGACACAAAGATTTAAGTGGTTCGGCTTAACAAGCCTACATCCACTGGCGGAGACGACCCGAAGAAAATCCACTATCAAAAGATGGAGTACAAAAATAGTAGAGAGAAAATCACTCAGATCCCAAAGCCCCAATACACCCAAATCTCACTATCACACAAGAGAGATTATTCCCAAAATAGAATACAAAAGACAGATGTACAAACTCTTCTTTTGCTGGAACGGATGGCGGCTGATCTCTATTTTCTTCTCTCACTCTGCAGCACCCTTTTTCTTCTAATCACTTGTTTTTGGCTCCTCCAAAAACCACCAAGAAGAAAACACCCTTGCTGCCCTTGTACCTCCTTCTCTCAAATTCTCTCTTTTTCCTCCTCCCTTTGGTGCTTCACGTTTTTGGCACACACAAATTCACCTTGTGCTTTGTTCCTTATATAGAAGCTTTAACTCTCCTTTTACATGTTGGTCTAGGACTCCTACTATAAATCAAACAAGGAGTCCAATTACACATAGGAGAAGGACTCCAAATCAAACTTGGACAAAAGTCTCCTAAACCCAAAAGGAGTAAACCGGTTGAACCAAAAAACCTCTCCTACTTGAAGAAGGAGACAAAATATTGGGTCCCACCATGACTTTTAATTCAAGTCATACTTAACAATCTCCACCTTGACTTGAATCCCATCAAGTCTACCAAAACGTGTCTCGTCCGATTGTCTCCGCCTCAGCCCCCAAGGGCAATCACACTCTACAAGTGTCACTCAAGTCCAAGTACCTCTTGAACTTGAGCATAGGACTTGGTTTAGACATAGCACCATGCCTCCCTATCTGTCCTGTCGACCATACAGCTTTATCCGATGACTCTTTCTTCCTGTAGACCCATCTACACCCTTTAGCCTTCTTTCCTTTGGGTAATTCTCCAGATTCCCAAGTTTTACCTCTCCGTAGTAACTCCACCTCTTTCAGTGTACTATTCTGAGTAGACGATGGATCTCTACTACAAGCCGTTAGAGCAAAAGAAACCATATCTTCAAAGCCATACCTCTTTGTTGCTTTTCGATCCTGTTTCTCTTTGCCTCTTGCTAAAGAATAAGACTCTTCCCGGTGCTGTAAGTTTCTTGAAGATTTTCTGTCATCACATTCATCCGTGAGTGAACACTGTTTATCAAGCTCCACCTCCACGAATTGTTTCTCTTTCTGCACTGTACTTTCAGAAAGCTCATCTAAGTTAACAAACTCAGACTTCTTCAGTTCATGCTCTGTAACTTCAGGTTCTGCACTTGACTCATCCTTGTACATAGCACACTCATTAAAAGTCACATTCTGACTTCTAATAATCCTTCGATTTTGATCATCCCAAAATCGATAACCGAAGGCCTCATCTCCATATCCAATGAAGAAACACTTTCTAGATTTACCATCTAGTTTACTCATAGCATCAGACTCAACTTGGACATACGAAGCACAACCAAAAACTTTCAGATGTGAAAGATTTGCCTCTTTTCCACTCCAGACTTCTTCCGGTAGTCTATGGCTTAGGGGAACGGAAGACCCCCTATTTATCAAATATGCAGCAGTGCTTACTGCATCAGCCCAGAAAGTCTTTGGTAACCCAGCATGCAACCTCATACTCCTAGCACCCTCATTGAGAGTTCTATTCATGCACTCAGCCACGCCATTCTGCTGCGGCATTCCTGGGATAGTTTTTTCCATTCTAATCTCATTCACTGCACAAAACTGTTTAAACCCCCTATCTTCGTATTCTCCTCCATTGTCTGATCTCAAACGCTTGAGCTTCAAGCCCGTTTCAGTCTCAACCATGGCCTTCCATTTCTTAAAAGTCTCAAATACATCAGATTTACTTTTCAAGAAATAAACCCATACCTTCCTGCTTGAGTCATCAATAAATGTGATGTAATACCGCGAGCCTCCAAGAGATGCCACTGGTGCGGGACCCCACAAATCCGTGTGTACCAGCTCCAGCTTTCCAAGATTAGGTGCTTTGCCAACTTCCGCGAAACTCACCTTCTTCTGCTTCCCTAGGATGCAGCCTTTACACAAATCAGAATCAACTGACTTCAACCCCAGTAGTTTCCCTTTTGACATAAGTACCTTCATCTCTTTCTCGCTCATGTGCCCAAGCCTTAGGTGCCATAGTTTTGAGTCAGCAGTCGTATCTACAACAGCATCTGTATCCTTGCTGTTCGTGGTCATATAGAGAGTATTTGTTTTATGACCAGTAGCCAAAATCATGGCTCCCTTGCTGACCTTCCACTTTCCACCGTGGAAATAAATAGAATGCCCTTCCTCATCAAGCTGTCCCACTGAAATCAAATTCTTTTTCAGCTCCGGAACATGCCTGACCTTTTGCAGCTTCCATACCGAGTCACTGTGAACTCTAATGCGAACATCGCCTAGGCCCACAACATCCAGCGCCGTTCCGTCAGCCAAATACACCTTCCCGAAATCTCCAGCAACATAGTTCTCGAGAATTTCACGGATCGCTGTCGTATGAAAAGATACTCCCGAGTCTAAGACCCAAGAATCAAGGGGACTGTCAACAGAAAGAAGTAGGGCATCATATACTTCTTCTGTCACTACGTTTGCATAATCATTCTCAATCTCCTTCCGCAGTTCCCTGCAATTCTTCTTGTAGTGGCCAGTCTTGCCACAGTTCCAACACTCAGGTTGTCGGTCGAATCTAAATTTGCTTCTCCCTTTTCTGGAATTTGATCTGCCTTGACCAGAGTTTCTATCTTGTCCTCTGCCCCGAGTCTCGAGGTTTAAAGCAGCACCAGAACAAGAGGCTTCACCCGCATCTCTTCTGCGAACCTCTTCACTGAGAATCAAATCTTTGACGTCTTCATAGCTCAGTTTACTCTTTCCTACAGAGTTACTCACAGCCATCCTCACTGCTTCCCAGCTATTTGGCAAAGATGCCAAGACGATCAACGCGCGAACCTCATCATCAAAATTAATTTCCACCGAGGACAATTGATTTGTGATGGTGTTGAACTCATTGAGATGATGTGCCACCGAAGCTCCTTCCGCCATCTTTAGGTTGAACAATTTCTTCATCAGATGCACCTTGTTGTTAGCCGACGGCTTCTCATACATGCTTGACAAAGCCGCCATTAGACCTGCTGCTGTCTTCTCCTTTACAACGTTGTGTGCAACTGATTTTGACAGTGATAACCTGATAACTGCTAGGGCTTTACGATCAAGCAGAGCCCACTCGCTATCATCCATGTCGTCGGGTTGTTCTTCCAAAAGAGGTTGATGAAGATCCTTCCCATAAAGAATATCTTCAATCTGTACCTTCCAAAACCCAAAATCTTTGCCGTCGAACTTCTCGATTCCCATATTTCCTTCTTCACTTGCCATCGCTCCCACTCGAACCAACAGCTCTGATACCAGTTGTTAGGAAATTAATCCTATTTCCCAAGACCCGTGAGATGCGAAAAATAAGAAGAATGCGGAATAACAAAGATAAGCAATCACACACGACACAAAGATTTAAGTGGTTCGGCTTAACAAGCCTACATCCACTGGCGGAGACGACCCAAAGAAAATCCACTATCAAAAGATGGAGTACAAAAATAGTAGAGAGAAAATCACTCAGATCCCAAAGCCCCAATACACCCAAATCTCACTATCACACAAGAGAGATTATTCCCAAAATAGAATACAAAAGACAGATGTACAAACTCTTCTTTTGCTGGAACGGATGGCGGCTGATCTCTATTTTCTTCTCTCACTCTGCAGCACCCTTTTTCTTCTAATCACTTGTTTTTGGCTCCTCCAAAAACCACCAAGAAGAAAACACCCTTGCTGCCCTTGTACCTCCTTCTCTCAAATTCTCTCTTTTTCCTCCTCCCTTTGGTGCTTCACGTTTTTGGCACACACAAATTCACCTTGTGCTTTGTTCCTTATATAGAAGCTTTAACTCTCCTTTTACATGTTGGTCTAGGACTCCTACTATAAATCAAACAAGGAGTCCAATTACACATAGGAGAAGGACTCCAAATCAAACTTGGACAAAAGTCTCCTAAACCCAAAAGGAGTAAACCGGTTGAACCAAAAAACCTCTCCTACTTGAAGAAGGAGACAAAATATTGGGTCCCACCATGACTTTTAATTCAAGTCATACTTAACAAATAGCCATTCAACTCATTTTTTTCTTTTTTCTTTTTTTAATATACATATTTGCTGTCATGAACTAATATCTGAGTCCAAAAATAAATACAATAAAAGTAAGTTAGGGATTAGGTCTTAATTAATTAGAGGTATAACCTGTCTCATGTTAAAAGAGTCAATATTAATTAGATTGAGATTCTGTTAGCTTAAGGTACGAACTAACTTTCTTCAACAAAAAAATGTCTTGTGGCTTCAGCCAGTGTCCAGAGGGTACTAGCTAGATGTACTCTTTGATGGGGATTGTTGTGATTAATTAAGAAATCATCACCTTCTGCTAACATGTAATTAGTGACCCCCATGTTATACTTGAATAAGTTCTTTCATTCAAGTCTCTCTCTACGTACACATATATCCCTAATTCCTTTTTGCAAGGCCGGATTGGTTATGGAGTTATCTTTTTGCAAAATAAGGGAGAGGTCGTTAAAAGCTCTTAGTCCCAAAAGATCGGGGGCACCCCAAAGTCCAAGTTTGGCACTGGACACACTCTGACGCCTAAATTAATAAAAACACTTTGAAAAAACTGAATAAAGCTTACGTGAGTGTACCATTTTTATGGGAAAAAGCACTATGCCCAATATGGTAGCTAGCATTCATACCGATTAGGTATAGTAAGTCACAATTTACCATATTAATTGCATTAATAGCTATTGGAGAAGATCTTTGACAGGATAATTAGGGTATCACCAGACATCTATCTCCTAGAGTTGGTTTATGGTGGATTCTGACGATCAAACCGATTAATGTGGTCATCGTCGAGAATCATCATCTCATGACCGATCACATTATGAGTATTGTCTATTTGTATAATTATTTTATTATAATTAAATTTGACCACTCATTCATATTTTAAGTCTCTCTGAATAAAAGACTATGATTTCATCCCTCGCGGCGGCCGTGGGGATCGTAGCAAGGTGGTTGTGTGGGTGCATATCTCATACATTGCCACCATCACGCGACAGAGGCATCAAGAATCGATTGGATCTGGGAATGTTGGTTTTTTCTGACACTTTAAAACTAGACAGTCGACTTGGTCCATATGTTGGAAACCTGTTTTTTTTTTTTTATTCACCACAATCCAACCAATGATCCAATGATCATACAAACAGACAATTTTTGGTCGGTTGTGATCGATTTTGTTGGATCTGATAATGTGGGGCCAGGTAGGATGCTACGTGCTCATAATCCACAAGTGGATTCATATATATATATATATATATATATATATATATATATATATATATATATATATTCCCATTTAGCCAGTAATTACCACAAATCTTGTCAAATCCATTTTGTATTTGCTAACATATAGCTTCTGGAAGGGCTAGAAAAATTAGTGTGATATATAATTAAGTTTATTATGGATTTTACTTTTTTTCACTTTTATATCATATATATTAATCATTTCTTTTTCATTTTCTCCTCTTAAAACTCTTTACAACATACCCAATGTTTCACAGGTTTTTTTATCGAATAGTAGTTTCCTATTAGTTTATAAGTTATCAAATAAAAAAAATTTATAATGTGCATCATTAATTATCTTGCACCCAGAAAACCATATCCATTTAGTATTAATTACTCGAGAAAGGTTTTGCTATAGCTTTTCTTATTTGTTAAGTCTTCCGCTGTTTATGAAAGCTACTCATTCTTTAAAAAAAAAGAAATTAGTCTTTTTTTTTTTAGGATTAATTCTTAGTTTGATTAGTAGTTTAATTAGATTTTTTTTTTCCTTTTTTTTTTTTTTTTTAAGTTATTTAAACCCAACTTGTAGGCTTAGATCCACACTTCAAATTTGAATAAGATTTCAATATATATTTTTAGAGTTATTATACGTTTCTTCAGCCATGCCAGCTAGGGTACGCGGTTTGTTTTCAACCTTACTCATTAATACTTTTTCTCTTCTTGAATTACTATTTTTTTTTTTCTTTTATGAATTCTTCTTAAATTAATTACGTTAATTACTTGTAAATGTTAGTATTAGCTTAGTCATTAGTGTGCCTAATCGGCCTAAAACAAGAGCCTAATTGCCCATATGATCAGGTGTAGCCTAGATCGAGCATCCTTATATATATTATTTGTCTCACGCTAGGAGACACAAGATCACTGACAAATTAATTAAGCTTTAATTTCTGATCGCCCTTGAAAAACAAAAACTTCTAATTAAATTAATCTTTATTATAAATTCATGCATATATAAATTAAAGACGTGTCGTAGAGCCTCCTCCTCTTGGCATGTAGGGCAGGGGTGGTGGCTTTGAAAGAAAACAGGTGCCCCTCTTGGCTCTAACCAAGAGGCACCATTTTCCCAAAAAAGAAGTGGATCTCTACAAGTTGTGGCGGCCGGCCAGGAAGTAAAAGGATATAGAAAATGTGATATGTCATATATATATATATCCGCATGCAAATTAAACAACAAAATCAGATTTCAATAGGTTTTCGATATCTAGCTCTCTACTCATGCTAAGATTTTATTCCTTCATCTCTCTCAACGTACATATATAATTTTAGTCCTAGACGACTCTAATACAACAATAGATCGTGCAATGATATTGGCCTGCACCCATTACAATATATATTAAAGATATCATAATGTTTACCAAAAAATGCTGCTGTTGATCTTTCTTTGGAATGAGCTGGGCAGCTAGCTAGCTAAGCTTTACGCGTGAAACTAGCAGGGATTACAGGTTGGACTTGACGACCAGGTGTTCTTTCTTTGTGTTCATTTGATCGAGGCAATTTTACTCATAAAATGAGTTTCAGCTGGGTTGGATCCATATCAACCATCCATGAGAGACTATCGTGCAGCCATTGCCAAAAATATCCAAATTCTTAGTTTTTATTTTTTTTATTTTTTTTATTTTTTTTTCTTGTTAATTATCATATGAAACGAAAATGTGAATAGCTAGCTAGCTAGTATCATAGTATATGTATATGATGCGGGATCGAGGAAAAATAAATAAGTTTCTTGGCTCAAAGTCAGTTAAAATAGGGTTAGAGTTTTCTTTTATTATTCTCTTATGGAGGGAGATTAGAATTTAATGAATAAATGGATTTTAATTTGTTCTTTAATTAGGTGTGACTCATCTTCTGATTCCTATTGTCTCTTCTTTTTGGTAGTAAGACTCCACCACATTTCTCTTCTCTATGAATTGTACATGTGACTTAGACTCCATTTGTTTCGATCTAAAATATTTTCTGGCATTTGATTTGTATAAAAAATTATAGACAATGGCAAACTCCGATAGAGGATTTTTGGTGAGCTCGATCTGGCAATGGTTTCTAGCGAACTTTGATAGGTGGTGTGACGGTTCCCGACGAACTCCGTGGGGCATTGGAAAATGAATTGCGAAAAAGGGCATGCACGCAAGAAGAAAAAGCTCAAATTTGAAAAATAGTTTGTGATTTTAAAAAAGGGAAACCATTTTATGAAAGTAAAGAAGTCAATGGTAAGTTTTTTTAGTTTGACGAATATTTTCCATCGTACCAAACACCGAAAATAAGAAAAAGAAAAAAATTCCAAAAAACATTTAACGGAGCCTCAATTCCTTTTTTTTTTTTTTTCCTATTTCTCTTTTTTTTCTTCTTCTTAAATTCCTTTAGTCATGCATCATGTATGTGCATAGGTAGTGGAACATCATATGATCATAGCTAGATGCCATCCTTTTCTGACGTGATTGTTGATACAGTGAGATAATTGGTGAGACAAATCCGTACGTGCAGATTAATATACAAACAAATAATTATATACATAAATGTCCAATAGTGACGTGGAATATCGTGTCTATGATCCCATATATATACACTTGCCTCTACGTACAGAATGTAGCAAAGAAAATATGGTTCACTCCTTTCATATCAAAGGCATATATATAACTATCAGTGCAGACTAATTATATAAGCTCATGATCGTGTATATATGAGGGGTAAAGATCAACAGCACGCGGCGTGCATTGCACGCCCGTGCTGTTGATCTTAAAAAAAAAAAAAAAAAAAAAAAAAATTTGCACTGGGCGTGCCACGCCCACGCGTGCTGCCAATCAGTGCTCCTGTATATATATATATGGGTGGTGGAATTTGTCTAACTTAGACAGTTGTCAGTTTCCTAGACCAGAAGACACCGCAAACCAAAGGTCATTGACTCAAGTATATATATATATATATATATATATATATATTGCTCTTCACTAGTCTAGCTAGTTTAATATAATTTTGTAGGGATGGTGCTATTTGCATACCTCATCTGCACAAAAATTTATCTGCTAACTTAGATCATTTCTGAGTATGATTTACATAATATGAAAGGTATACACCAGAGGTAGCAATTCGTGTTTGTGCGTAGAGTTTGTATCATGTGAGGACATAAATATAAGACTACATAGGTCGATTTTAACCCGACATAGTTAATTAAATGGGTCAGTCTTTTCAACTCTTAACTCACTAATTTTGTGTTGGGTTCATGTCAAAATTCATGTCGGATTTGCATATTAGGTTTGGGTTGCGTTGAGTCATATGTATAAGATTATATAGGTTAATTAGTTCTAACCCGACCAGTTTAGTTAAACGTATTAGACCCCTAAACCCTAACCCTCTAATTTCGAGTTGAATTTGTTTCAAATTCGCGGGTCGTGTCAAAAATTGTCAAACCGTACACCAAAGATATGTATTTACATTCAAACCAAAAATGCCTAAACAATTAGAGTTAAAGTTGCTAATAAGGCTAAGAAGTTTTAGGCCTTAATAAAACTGGAGCTAGCCAAAACATGTGGGTACGTGGGGGCCTCAATGAGGTTACCTCTTAACAACCCTTCCTCTGGAGCCAATGAATTTACACCTGGATTCAGGTTTTATACCTAAAACAGATTTGTCTAATTGTTGTATGTGATGATAATTAATGATATATGGGTTCTTATCAATGAGTTTCCAAGATTCAAAGGAAAAGTCGGCAGATTTCAATTGGAGGGAACAAAATATCCAGCAAAGAGATGCTTTGTTTTCTTTCCAGGTAGTGTTGAGATGGTCAAACCTATTTCCTCCACTACCTTCACTGTGCTTAACATACTGATTTTTATATATAATTCCACAAGACCCCCCACGTTCTCCCTCAATTGCCAACATTGGTTGAATCTATCCATTAAACCCTTTTCAGATTCTGACTTTTTTTTAATCACAAGTTTTAATCCCAGTTAGTCCCTTTCATAATATTCCTTGAATCATAAATATATCTTTCTGTGTCTTGTCTTTTAGCTAATGGAGAATTTGCATTACATTTTTTTATCATGGCTTTTATCTTTCTCTGAGTTGTCTTGGCCCCATCTTCTACATTGGTGCAATCATGAGTTAGATCTTACTATAGGGAAGAGGTCCACCTCTAGCAGCTACCTGTTTTGTATAAATATGTCTTTAGATTGCCTAACATTCTAACAGCTTAATCAGCTATTCCTAACATTTTAACACTTGACAAAAACAGAGAAGCCTTTCTTTTCCAAAGGAGGAAATTATGAATCCTATGGGAGTCATCTCTGAGGGAGATCAATGGGGCTCTTTTAGTGGCACTTATGCTGCTGATGAGGCTGATTTTATGGCGCTGCTGCTTAATAATGCTTCGCTTCCAAGTGAGCTAACTCATGGGGATCATTTCCCTTCTAGTAGTACTTTTTGGCTTGGCCATGATTCATCATACCATTCTTCTGATCATGTGGCTAATACTAATTTTCATGGCTTTTCGAGCCAACAAAGCTACTACTTGAGTGATTCCCATCCAATTTTTGTATCCAATAACATGGATTTGTGCATGGGGGACGAGAAAAGCACCAACTCCTTTCTCATCGAAGGGGATCATGACTTCTTGAGCCAAGAGAAGAGTGATGGCAATATTGCAGAAGAGTCTTCTGGAGATGTTCCTGCAGCTGCTCTTCCTAAGAAGGATTTGCAGCTCAAAAGGAAATCTGAGATGCTCATTTCAGAATCAATCCAGGAAGATAAGTCTGACAACCCACCTGAGAATTCTAAGAAAAGATCAAGGAGTTCTGGAGATGTGAGTACAATAACAAGCTTTTCACCTTCTTATATATTTACATTAATTGTGCTACCTTTTTGCAGGGTGATATATATATATATATATATATATATATATATATATATATATATATATATGTTTTGTATATTTCCTAATGGAATTTGATTAATATATTTCATCAAATAATATTTAGGTTCAGAAGAACAAGAGGAATGTAAGATCGAAAAAGAATCAGAAAACAAGCAACAATGAAGAAGAAAGTATTAGTGCTGGCCTTAATGGGCGGGGCTGGAGCAGCTGCTCCTCTGAGGATGACTGCAACACTTCACATTCGAGTGTGAAAGGGCCTACTTCTCATGACTTGAATGGGAAGAAAAGAGCCAGTAGGGGGTCAGCCACTGACCCCCAGAGCCTCTATGCAAGGGTAAGTCCCCCGTATTCGTATACCTAACTTTTTATGCAAAAGTTGCCCGCGACGTTAAGCTCAAATGGTTGACTCGTTCAAGTCCTGATCACACGGTTCTTACAGGCAGAGTCGTGTATCTAGGAAAATGATCATTTCCATTTCAAATGAACTAATTAATATCCAATTAGTTATAGTGGAGGGGTGTTTTTATCTTTTCACTTTTTGAGAGGACACAAATACTCTTCACTATAACTAACTAGATATTATCCGGTTCATTTGAAATAAAGAGGATCCTAATTCGTGTGTGTGGGGTTTACCCGACATGTAAAATAATTGATATTTCCTTTCTATCTTGCAGAAAAGAAGAGAGAGAATAAATGAGAGGCTGAGAATTCTACAGAACCTCATCCCTAATGGAACAAAAGTAAGCAGATTTCTCCATAAACTGCAACTATTTCTCTATTAGTCTGAGGTGTACTTGGAATTCATATATGTGCTTGATTCTTTGGTTGCAGGTTGATATTAGCACAATGCTTGAGGAAGCTGTCCAATATGTGAAGTTTTTACAGCTCCAAATTAAGGTGATAACACTTAAAACAGAATCCTTTTTATTAAACAACTGAAAATCAGCTTGTTAATCTAATCTTTTGTTTTCTTTTTGGACCCCTGTAGCTATTGAGCTCTGATGATCTATGGATGTATTCTCCCATTGCTTAAAATGGAATGGACATTGGACTACTTGATCTGAAAATCAACCCACCCAGACAATCTTCATAGGATAAAAGAATGGGGTGATGAGCATGCAGGATTGCTATTCCTCATCATGGGCTTATATGTATATGGATTTATCAAGTCCATTTTGAGGGGAAATTTAATGACACAGATTTAATTAAATTACCATTTTCTGTCTGGTTTGTTCTTAATGCAACAGACATGATATGAGCAGAATGATTCTTTTTTTTTTTTTCAATGAGAATAAATGTAACCTCTTACATGAAAACTATTATTATCTACTGATTAGGGTGGCTGAATTAATAAGTAATTGTGAATATTCTGCTCAAATAATTTGATAAGTAGAGAGAATGTCTTATAATTACTTTATTAAAAGTGTGTGAACATTCGAACTTAATTAAATATTTAGGTCAACTAATGATTCAACACTATAATATTCTATGTTAACTTCACAGGAGAATGTGGCAGGCACAAACTCAAACTTCACTAGGAAAAGATGTCAATTGATTAACAAATTAATCACCCCTTACCAACCTGAGGACAATCTGTATTTGTGCATATGCTACCAATAAATCTTAAAAGGCTGTGAAAAGGAGTTGGGTGCTAATTAGAATAACCTAAGAATAAGTGAAACTTAATAAATTAAGAAACAAATTAAGTTTAATTGCTCCAATGGGAAGAGAAGTGAGGGAGTGAAGTTCAGGAATGATGAGATTGCTGATAAAAAATTTGGAGTGAAGTTCAGGAATGATGAGATTGCTGATAAAAAATTTTCAGTAAAATCTAACTACTGATGTTAATTAGGAAACTTCAATCTCCTCCTCACCAAGCACAATCATGTGCTCTCTCTCTCTCTCTCTCTCTCTCTCTCTCTCTCTCTATATATATATATATATATATATATACATTCTTCATACGTTCAATTACTGAGATGAAGAATATTTTCCAACATAAAACACTTGTGTTCTATCAGATAACAAATTGATTATTGTTAGTAGATTAATTAAGTGATCAAATTAACTATTTCTTGTCATTTTAAGTTTTTGAGACAAGTAGTAGCATCCGAAAGCCTTCATTAGTGATGAATCCAAATTTATCATGTTAGAATGTGATTAAGTGATCAAATTATATTGCATACAGATTTTAAGTGAACAAGCAAAATAAAATATAGAAAATAGAAAAACAAAACACCAAGATTTACATAATTTAACTTGGAAGCCTATGTCTATAGCTAGGCAAAGCACAAGGGAAGAAATCCACTATCAAAATAAAGATTACTAAGATTGTAACAATCTTTTTAGAGCTGCTGCTCAAACTTTCATCTTCACCTGGCTCCTCCCAACCTCCTCGATGTTGTTCCCATTGCAAAACATGCCCTCAACATCGAGAACTCCGAGAAGATGCATGTCCTTAGCGACCCTAGGATTCTACTAAAACCCCGAGGGCCCCTAGAAGAGTTAGGGCTTACGAACTCCGCCGTCTGAAGCACCTTCTCATTGTAGAGATCGTAGATCTAGCACTTCTGAGGGTCATTGAGCACGTCGCAAGCAACCCTCGTAAACATGAATTTTGATTGTTGTGTAGTGGCTAACGCGATCAACTTGGGGAAGAGGCCAAGGCTATCCTGACAGTAAGCCTGAATTTTGAGTCAACTCGATATTTATGACTATGTACGAAATTCAAGGAACGCTCAGCTTGGAATCCATTTTTTTATTCCGACCCCTGCAAATTAGGAACAGGATTCTCTCCAGTTCATTATGGACTGAAAAATATTCAGTTCATGGCTAAGATTTCATCTCAGAAATCCTATGGCCACAAATGAAACACATATCCCACTGATAAAAATAATAATAAAATATTATTTTGAATTAAAGAAAAAAATTAAGAAAAAGAAAAGAAGCCACCCCCTTCTTTTCTTTTCTTTTTTTTTTTCTTAAATTTTTCTTAATTTTTTTTTTTAATTTAAAATACTATTTTATTATTATTTTTATTAGTGGAATATATGTTCCATTTGTGGCCATAGGATTTATGAAATGAAATTCTAACCGTGAACTGAATATTCTCCCGTCCATAATAGACTGAAGAGGATCCTGTTCTTTCAAATTAAAATTCAGAAACCACCACAATCTCCAAAGGGGTTGGCAACCAACCTTTAAGAAGAATATGAAGAAAATAAGATGTAGAAGGGAAGCAAGGTAGTAAAAATTGGATTTTTCAATTGCATCTGCAAACTATACTAAAATATGCCAACTGTCAACTAGCAAAAAGGCCCTTTCATTTCATATTGCCAGGCTGATATAAAAACCATTAGGAAAAATATGCTTAGCATTCAAACTTACACCCCTCAAACACTTGTACCTCAAAACTTTAGAAAGTAACCTTTGACCCAATCCAACTACCACTTCGTTACGATTAACACTCTTTGTCCACGTTTCCAATCAAATTGGACAGAAAATATGTCACCTGACATTTATGTGAAATGTTTTTAGACAACAAATTTCCAAAATGCCCAATTTTTTTTTTCCTTAAGTTTCTTTGTCGAAATTACCCCTAACAACTATTTTAAAAAACTGGAAAAAAAAATAATAACAAAATAAAAAACTTAAAGGGTGGTTTGACCACCCCCTTTTCCACTTTAATTTCGAGGGTGGCCAAACCACCCCATGGAGAGGGGGCTGGCTGAACAACCCCCAGAGGTTGTGGCGTAAGTTCAGACACCCACAAAAGTGCAACAAGCTATGGGATAGTTTGGCCACCATTCCTATATATATATATATATATATATATATATATATATATATATATAATTTCTTTAAATAATGTTTAGGGGAATTTTGTAAAAAAAATTCAGGTGTGGTGCACTTGGCACAGTTTCCATCCAATTTGATGGACAATTACCATTAGATTTAGAATTGATTACTATTAAATTTTGATCAAATAGTAATTTTTAAAGTTTGATGCAATAGTAATTTTAAAAGTCATTTCACCTTTAGAAGGTCAAAAGGGGGACACAAGAGCATTACTCCCCTGGTAAATCTAATTAAGTTATATTAATCATCTTATGGATTGCATAAAGTGCTATTAACCAACAATAGTGGATGGTAATCAAGTTCTTTAGTGAAGAAATTCTGCTCAAATCGTGTCTATTATTGCATTAAAAATCCAGAAGTGGCCGAATTTGATTAATTATTGATGATACTATAATTTCCTCAGGAGACTTTGATACAATGATTTGATGATTGCTTATTTGCTTTTGCAAATAAGCTGATTTTCTCATCAATTCCATCACTAAGTCCAATGTCCATTCCATAGTAAGCAATGGGAGCATACATCCATAGATCATCGGAGCTCAAGAGCTACAAACAAGAAAATGAAAAATCAGATCAAATAAGCATCTTCATATGCTAAACTGTCTTTAAGAATGTGGAATAAGAAGGATTTTCTTTTGGCTATTACCTTAATTTGTAGCTGTAAAAGCTTCACATATTGAACAGCTTCCTCAAGCATTGTGGTAATATCAACCTGCAATACCATAATAACTGTTATGAGAATTCCATACATCACAATTTAAAAGTGATGATTTAACATAGTATTAGAGCAAAAGTCGTGATTCGAACATTGAGTCCACAATTTATCCTCAGTTTCAATTAAATATTCTAATATGTGATAAGTGGTAATTTAACACGGTTTATAGAATAAACTGCCTACCTTTCTCCCATTAGGGACAAGGTTCTGGAGGATTCTCAGCCTCTCACTTATTTTCTCTCTTCGTTTCTGCAAAATAGAATAAAATGATCAATTAATAAATTCACATTGCTTGGCAGAAAGTTTTTGATGAAGTTGGTTCAATGCGGAAGCATTTTGTAGTAACTCACCCTTGCATAGACACTCTGGGGATCGTTGGCTGATCCCCTGCTGGCTCTTGTTTTGCCCTTCAAGTTGAGAGCAGCAGGCCCTTTCATGCTCAAAGTGGGAGAAGCATCAATGGAGTCATCCTCTGAGGAGCAGCTGCTTGAGCTCTGCCCAACAAGGTCAAGATTAATCCCTTTTTCTATGTCTCTAGTAGAAGAAAGCTTCTGTTTCTTCTTTGATTGTATCATCCTCTCTTTCTTCGAAGCCTACATGATGGAATGAAGATAAGAAAATTGCTACCTTATTCATTAAGAAAAAGGAGAAACTTCCATCACTAGGAAAAAAGTAGCACAATGGTAAGAAGGTGATGAAAAGCATTATTTTACTTACATGTCCTGAACCCAGATATCTTTTCTTAGAATTTTCAGCTGGTTTTGGATCCTCAGTTTTCTTTTCTAGCTGCAAATCCTTATCAGGAAGAACAGCTTCAGGCATGTTTCCAGCAGACTCCTCTGCATTGCCCTCACTTATTTCTTGGTTCATGCAGTCATCCCCATCAATGAGATAAGAGCTTGAATCCATGGACATGGAGCTATTATTGGGTGTCAGAATTGGTTGAGGATCACTCAACTAATAGCTTTTTTGACTCAAACTACCACCATTAATATAACTACTACCTTCAGAAAAGCTGTTAAATCTAGAACTATCACATTCCAAAGAAATGCATGAAGTGTCGGTGAGCCCTGCCATGTTCATAGTTGAATCATGGTGAGGCCAAAAAGTTGAAGGGACTCCCAAGCTTGAAGAGTAATTTATCTCATTGGGTATGGAAGAGTAATTAAGCAAATGGGCCACAAAATCAGCCTCCTCTGCAGCACACATTCCACTAAGAGAGCACCATTCCCCCTCAGAAGTGGCTCCAATAGGCTCCATATTCTTCTTTGGAGGAGAAAGGGTCTCTTTTTTTGTGTGTGAGATGTTAGGAGAAGCTCAATTTGCTTGGTGCTTGGTGAGAAATTAAGAAGAGTAAGAAATATTTATACCCAGCAAGTACTTCTTGCAAGGGTTTGACTTCATTTCAGAAGAGATCTGAACTCCTTATTGTCAATAATTATCAGACAAAAAAATCCAATTTTTTTTTTTTTAATAAATTTTGCACAAGTCAATGAGCCAAGGACAGCTCATGAAAGATTACAAAATTCTATCTTTAAGTTACTTAAGCACCTTCTTTCTACAACAAATGCTAGAAAAATGGATATATATAAGGGAAATTAATAGAAATTGCAGAACAAGAGTAAGATATGGTGAAGCAAGGGATAATGTAGCACCTAGAGATTGCAAGAACATAGAGTTGCTTTGAATATATTGAAATATAAAATTGAACAGAATGAAAATGACATTCCAAAAACAGAACTACTCCAAAAGTGGGTTATGTTTGATCTTTTAACCAGTTTCTTTTCATGACAAAAAGCTCCAAAGTTCTTTCATTGCGGATATGAAAAGAGGATATTCTGGCAGCAAACATAATAATCAGATTTTCTAAATTATTTGTCAGTATTTTTGGTCAAATATGTAAACATTAAACTTCAACTAGTTTTACTTGTTAATTTTGATAGTAGAAAGTTAAATCGAGTTTTAAAGGTAAATTTAAACCAACTCGGAAAGTTGTATAGTCTTTCTAATGTGAGTTGTTGAGAAAAATATTTGTTGTGCAATTGGGCGGAGGTAAATTCAGAAGATCTCTTAAAGTTAAGAGTGAAAAGTTTATAGTAATTGTGTTTCTAAGGCTTTGATTAAAGATGGTATAATTTGGTTAGAAATATTTCTATACGCCACACCATTATCTCATTATGCTAACGTGGCATTGTCAATCTACAATTGATTTTTTTTTTTTTTTTTCCCTTTAAACAAAGGTTATTCTAAGGGTGGGTTGGTAGTGTCATTGAAGACCAGCATAGTGGTAGTGTCACAGAGTCTCACTCCCCCCACCTTTAAAAAAAGGGAGCAGCACGGACACTACAAAAAGTTTGGTCATTAGTGAGTTGCCGCTAATCACCCAAAAATGGCCACTATTTACCCATAACGGCGACAAGTGGCCGCTATTTGGTTGCCTCTAGTAATCGGACGCTAATGCCAAATAACGGTGACTCAAAAGTCGCCGCTAATGACCCCTCATTAGCGGCAACTTTGAGTCGTCACTAATGACTTTTTTTGTCACCGCAAAAATAGGTTCGAAATAACCCTAGGGTCGCCGCTATTGGTATATCATTAGCGGCGACCACAAAGTCTCTGCTAATGATATGAAAAAAGTTTAAAAAATAAATTAAAAAAATCAATAGCGGGGACCAAGAGTCGCTGCCATTCCACTATCATTAGCGGCAACTTTGAGGTCACCGCTAATGATAAGAAAATTTAAAAAAATAAAAAATAAAAAAATCAATAACAATAAAAATAAAATAAAAAAATAAATTCTTGTTTTCAGTGAATTTATAGTAATGATCATGACTTATGTTTAGAAGCGATATATATATATTGTTGGTCAGTAGTATATTGATCCAATCATAGACTAATGTCACTTGTTTTTTCTTCGATGAACCATAAAACTACCTCCCTCCCCGCCGCTTCAGATAGCTTCTTCTCCAATATGGAATGACCTCGTTAATGGGTCTCCTCAAATTGCCAATAAAAATGCCCCATCTCCAAAGATGAACAACACAATCCTTCTAAATGCACTAACCGGAGGAAATTGAGAGGATCCATTTCCATCTCCAAAACGCCAAACATCAATTGCAAAATGTAAGCAACGCATTAATCATTGTAAGTCAAGACGTTATCTCGGGGAATAGGATCCTCTACAGTCCATTCTTTTTAAAAATCATAGATTCATAAATAGGATACCTGTCTCACTACAAAAAATAATAAAAATAATAATATTTTAGATTAAAAAAGTAAATAAATTAATAAAAGAATAATGGGTGGCTAGCCACCCCATCTTGGCCATAGGGGTGGCTGGACCACCCCATTTTAGATGGGGTGGGTTGGGAGCCACCCCAATGGCCGGACCACCCCATGGCCCTTGGGGGTGGTTCGGCCACCCCCTAAACCCAGATCTAAAAAATAAAAAATAATACTTTTGGCCCTTGGGGGTGGCCAGACCACCCCCAAGCCAGCCAAACAAAACTTCTTTTTTTTTGTTTTAAGATCTGCCTGGGTGGCTTCAGCCACCCCAGCCCTAACTGGGGTGGTCCGGCCAACCCCAATGGGGTGGCTAGCCACCCCTTAATTTTTTATAATTTTTTTAAAAAATATATATAATTTTTTTTTTTATTTTTTTATTAATGGGATAGATGTCTTATTTACGGGGCGGTGTCACGATTTGCCTTCCACGCCTGCTAGAGGAGGCACGAACTTGGGTGAAGAAGCTGAAGAAGCACGACATCCGTGAAGAAGAAAAAGCAGATGACGGTGCTCAAATCAATAATTTGGTAGAATTAGGTTTTTAAAAAATATTTGATCTGATGTGTTTGACGTGGAAAAAAGCTGAGGTGGGAGTATTAGTTGGCATAATAATATGACGTGGAAAATTCAAGTACGCTTTTTAAAAGTCATAAATAAAACATGATATGTGCTTTAATTTTATTGAATGTGATATGGCACACTAATGAAATCCGTTAAGTTAATGGATGAAATTTAACTGTGGGAATTAAATTTTTTTTTTTTTGCATACCACATGGACTTCTGAGATTGTTTTGATATCAGAGGAAGTAAATTATTTTTCCCTAAAATTAACATACGAACAAAAATGTTTTGACACTCTAAAAACGAAATAAATAAGTCACTTCACTCGGTTTTTTTGGTCTCAGCAAGCTCTTCAATGTCTTTCTTTACAAGCTGTCAAGCTCTACGTATAAAAGGTTTTGCACCAATTTTGCGCAATTTGCTCCAAACCTCCATGATATCCATACTTCCTATTAGCGTTGTTAGTTCCCTCTTCTTGATCAAGTTCCAGTAGACGGAATCAATCCCTACATATATATGTGCATTAATGAAGATTTCTAATTAGGTTCAGTTCGAAAATAAGAGTATTTAATTTCTTTACAGATTAAGTTATTAGATTGTGCTACCCAACAAATAATTTGTTCCTATATCTTTTGTCTACATTTCAGAAAAACAAGGGGCAATTTAAACAATGATTTGGTACCTGGAGAAGTATAGATGATCAAGACAAGACGGCTTCATATGTTGAATCCACTTCAAACACGGCCTTGGAGATCAATACTTTAGCCCCAGCCAGAAGCTAAATTTGTTCCTTTAAAGTATATAGGGGTATAGTTGTATTTTTCATAAATTTCATGGAGCCATAATTATGGGATACATACAATCAAAATTTTACGTCACAGGCTTGCTTGTAGTATGAGCCAACGTACAGATTGAAAATCTTAACATTTATAAGGGTATAAAAGTCATTTTAAAAGGAAAAATATAATTCACAAGATATTTTTTTAATTTAAAAACTTTTGTCTCGTTAGTTTAAATTTTTTTTTAAAATTCATTTGTTTGGCTTCCTATCATTATCCAATTTTAAAAGCATGTGTTAAAGGGGTGTAAAATTTGTAGGCCAAGTCCATTTCCCCCTAAATTAACCTAATGATTTTTATATACAAATCAGGCTGACAATATGAAATGAAAGGGCTTTATTATTATTATTATTATTTATTTTAGTATGGTTTACAAAATGCAAAATTCCATTAAGGCAATTATTTTGTTATTGGGCAGTTAAGGGAGATTAATTGTCATTAACTCATTATTCCCAAGACTTTGCTGCTAGGATTTTCTCCATGGCCGTCCCGCCATGTATGGGCTCTGATGTAACGTTTATTATCATTATTATTATTATTATTTTAATATAAAGTTTTGATACATTAAAAAATAAATAAAAAACAAAACATAACAAAATATATATATATTTTTATAAGGTCAACCCAAAACTAATGCCAGCCAAACTGATGGATCCCCTCCTGGCAACTAGTACACATATTTGAGAATTGAGAGGTAGACCTATCAAATGGTTGAGAGTCAGCAGCTTAAAATTTCAAATAGACTACACATGGGATTTGGATTTGGTGTAATTAATTGATTCTATCTTTCACGTAATACGGGTAGTTAATGTGAGAGAGTAATTAAGCTTCACTTTTGTTCGGGCATTATGATGATAGACCTATTGTTTTCGCATTTGAACAAAATTGAAGGGTTTTTTTTTTTTTGACTATTTGATGTCGTACATTAAAAGAGAAATTGCTACAAAATTTATTATATATTCAAGTATAGATATTTTCAGGATCTAAAAGAACATTAGCTTCAATTTTAAAAGGTAATTGAGTTAAAAATTTATATATATTAAAAAACAATTATTGTTAACACTTAATTTTTTTTAAATTAATTAAATCTAAAATCTTAATATATTCTTCATTTGGCCCACTTTGATAAGAACTCTTAGTGTGAAACCCACCTACTTGGGCAAGTGCCCTGTCACATTAGTTGTTTGTATTCATGCAATACGGACAGCTAATTGCACTCGATTCCAGTCCCCTAATAAGAATGTGGAGAGAAGAACAAAAACATAGAAGGTTCTATTGTCTCGTAACAAGCCTAATAAATGGAAAATATAATAAACTGATTGAGTAACATAAACAACATGCTTTATTTCCAGCCTTATTTAGGAGAAAAATACTAGTTTTCCTCTTTTCCTATCCTTAATTGACAAAGAGTTGGTGATGCTTCTTTGCTTTATTATGCCTTTATGACAATAATAAGAATTTTGGAGTTCAATTCATGACATTGAAGTGGTTTAGACCACCAACCTAATCAATTTTGGAGTCATTCTACTATTAGGGTTGCCAGGATCATTCTGTTTAATACAATTATTTATGTTTATCATATTCAAAGCAACCCCACGTTCTCTCCAATGCCTCCATTTCCCCCCTTTCTATTTGACCCTTTCTAGCTTTTATTGGCCTTTTTGATACTAAACAATTACAGCTTATCCTTTCAATAATATTTCTCCACTGATCTGAAATCATTCTTTCTGCAATTCTTTTTCTTGTTTATGCTTTTGTTAAGAGTAACAAGCCAACAACAGGCTACTGTGGGGAGCATTATTCTAATGTGCTTGAACTTTTCCCACACCCCCCTGAGTTGTCCTATGCCCACCATAAACTTGTGCATATTTCTTATAAAGATTCACAATTTTTTGTCTGATGATGATTGGAAATTATGGGTTCAGATCATTTTACATCAAAGTCAACCCTTTGCTCAGGAAAAAAAAAAAAAGAAAAAAGAAGTCAACCCTTTGCTTAGAAAAAGGAAAAAGAAAAAAAAAAAGAAGTCGACCCTTTGCTAGGTATAAATGCTTCATGGTTTCCATTTGCACCCCATAGGGCTTCTCCTAACATTTAAACACTAAGAAAAAAAAACCCTTTTTTCCAATAAGCTTCCTGACAGAGTATATGGAGCATATGGGAGCCATTTCTGAGGGTGAACTGAGCTCTCTTAGTGTAATGTATGCTGCTGAGGAGGCTGGATTTATGTCTCAGCCACCTAACAACTCTGTAAAAGTTCCATCAACTTTTTGGCCTTGCCATGATTCAACCATGAACATGGCAGGGCTTGGTGAAGGCTCATACCATTCTTCAGATCTCTCCAATTCTAATCTTTACCCTTCTTTACATTTTAGAGTTGGTAGTTTGAGCCAACAAAGCTACTACATGAGTGACTCCATGTCCCTGGATTTATGTATGGCAGATGTCAAAAACAGCAGCTCGTTTTTCATTGAAGGAAACCAAGAAATGAGTGATGGGAATGCAGAAGAGTCTGCTGGATTTGGATACATGCCTGAAGCTGTTTTTGCTGACAAGGATTCAGTCCTTATAAAGGGATCTGAGATATCAGGATTCAATTCAATCTCGGAAGACAAATGCAACAACAACCGATCTAAGAAACCTAAGAAACGATCTCGGAGTTCAGAAGATGTGAGTATGATGATAAGCATGTGTTAGTGTCTTTCCAAGTGAAAGAAGTTATTTTCTATTGCTCATGATATCTTAATTCATAATGCAGGTCCAAAAGAACATAAGAATGCAGCAATCAATGGTGAATCATAAGCTCGCTTCGACTAGCAACAACGAAGACGATTGTAATGCTGATCTTAATGGGCAAAGCTCAAGCAGTTGCTCTTCAGAGGATGACTCCATTAATGCTTCTCAGAAGCTGAATGGAAAAGCAAGAGCCGGGAGGGAATTAGCAACTGGTCCTCAGAGCCTTTATGCAAGGGTAAGTCCCTCCAAATGCTTGCAAACTGGCCCAAATTGCTAGTGAGTGACCATATATGAAATCTACCTGCCCAAACGAACTTTAGGCTGCTAACAATTCGAGCAAATAATTGCTGTGGATTCCAATCCGTCTAGGAATGAGGTTAATGGATCTTTCCTTTGTGTCTTGCAGAAAAGAAGGGAGAGAATAAACGAAAGGATGAGAATCCTGCAGACCCTTGTCCCTAATGGAACAAAGGTAAGCAGCATGCATGCTCTAGATGCAAAATATTGTTCTGAGTAGTCTGAGGTGTACCTGAAATCCTTATAATTGGTTATTTGGTAATGCAGGTTGATATTAGCACAATGCTTGAGGAAGCTGTCCATTATGTGAAGTTTTTACAGCTCCAGATCAAGGTATTAGCCAAAGGGGATCTCTCTTTGTACACATATTGAAAGATCAGCAACCTTTATAGTTATATATTTAACAATCTAATCTTTTGTTTTCTTGTTGCAGCTCTTAATCTCTGATGATCTATGGATGTATGCTCCCATCGCTTACAATGGATTGGACATTGGGCTTGATCTGAAAATTACCCCCTCTGGGAAAATTGTAGAAGATTGAAGGATCAGATGGCATTCCATAGAGTATAATACAATGTAGATGAAACAGCCATGGGAACTTCAAATGGGTTTATTTGCATAAGCAATTCTGTAAGTCCTATTATCAAGGTTCATGAGAGAAACTGTCATGTCTAATACCTCAAACCAGGCTGTTTCTTTTATTTTTCCTTCTTAATACGACAGAATTTATTTAAACAGAACTTTTATGAGCACAAATTTGAGCTCCAATAATCCTGGTTGGTGGTCCTGGCAAGGCTAATCAATTAAGAATCCAAGTCAAAAAGATGGCTCTAATTGCCAATCCAACCTCTAATATGACACAAAAAGAACATGCTTTTGCCAATTGTTGGCGACTTTACCCAAGATTTTGAGAGTGACTTTCTGCAAAGGTTGTTATCTTTCGGTAAGAATTACCATTTCCAAGGTGGTTCCATTTATATTGGCACCATTTGAGAAGAAAGTGATCCTAACTAATACTTTTTAGGTCAAGACGTGAGTGTACGAAAAATTAGACTTTCTAAAATCGATAATGAACCGTATGTGCCCCTAAAATATAAGATTATATAGGTTAATCATAACATAACTCATTTCATGAAACGAGTCAAACTCTTCAATTATAACATACTAATTTCATGTTAGGTTCATGTTGTATTCACGAATCATGTCAAAACTTGTAAGTCCTAAATGTCGCGAGTTAAATTCAGGCTATGTCGAAGCATAAATATAAAACTGGATAGGTCAATCCTAACCCGCTAATTTTAAGTTAGGCTTATATCGAATTCGCATGTCGTATCAAAAATTGTCAACCCTAACCCCAAATAAACTTGATGGAGATATAAATAGACTTTGTAAACGGGCACCATTATCTGTCAAGGCAAAAAATTATTGCCATTACATGCAGATTAGGCTTTGGAGACGACTGCCTATATTGTAAACAAAACGATGAAATACGCCATCTCTGGCAGCCCAACCCCCTTCTAAACCTGCCAACAATTGAGATTGCTAATTAATGAAAACACCTTGAAAATTGGTTTAGTCTTTTGTAAACATTCAATGAAACCTAAATGAGTACAAAAGTCGAGCTGAGAGAAAGGCAAAAAATTTAGAGAAGGTGATGTAATTATGTCACAAGGAACTAGGGTTACCAAATCCTGTAGCCTAATCCTCTAAGAAGTAGGTGAGTCGTCTCATTTCTTAACAATGTCCAAAAGCCAAAAAACCCAAAAACCAGCAGCTTTGAATAATGCTCATAGCTTCAAATACTTCTGGATGAAGCACTGTTGTCAAATTATCCAAGTGCATTTGAGAATAATTAATGACATTAATCATCTTATAATCCATCTGCACATAGACTTACTTGAGACATAAGTTTGCAGTGTTAAACACCCTTGATATATCTATAAATACGAAATATATGAGTAAAGTCGAAGAACTATTTGCCTTCGGTAAAAGGCCAATCCTAATGAATCTGAAACTACAGGCTAAACCTAAAAACAGAGAATTATAAAGACAATGAAGTCAGCTCATCTTAAAGGTATAAATAAATTACATAATTGCTATTTAAATTAGGGGACAAGATTTTTCAGGATGGGAAACGGACTTTCTAGATGCTTTGCAATCTGCTTCCAACCCAGCTCTTGATGTTCAGCATGGTTGCACTGCTAACAAATATAACAGGACAATTTTTACTCCGCATTCTTTTATTATCTAGCATATTTTACAAGAATATAAGATCCAACTCCTCAAAATTCGTGACTGGATTAATAACCATGGGTGTAATGATGCGCTAGCACCTGAAATCCTCAAGAAAAATGAACAACGGAATTTCCTTTCTATGCATGTTCATCGACATGGTTTGGTATTTCAGCTTGACTGTCTAGAGGCATATACTGTGCCATTATAGCTCTGATTTCTGAATCCATGTATGACTGCAGAAACCACAATAAAAACATCAACATTCTGAATATGTCAACCAATAGAAATAATTGAATCATCATCATGATGTATAAAAGATTATAAGTACAATATTTTCGAGTTAAAATATTGAATATTTCAATTCAGAGTTTTTTTTAAGCATTAATGTAAGTAGCAAACATTTATCCAGAGGCAACCAACAGAACCTATTTTTCTACAACGTTGCTTCCAAACAACTCCTATAATACTATGCATTTTACTGATCTCACGCATCATTGCAGTCAGGTAGAAACTACTGCTAACATCAAAAAGAACAGGCTCCTTAATCCAACATGGATGTATGAAGTCAGCAAACAGGAATATAATGCAACAAGCTTACCCGTAATCTATATTTGTACACAAGATATGCCCCACCAGCAGCCATAGCCAAGCCTATCAATATGACCCAAACAGCAGCCCAAGCAGATTTTGTTTGACTAGCACTCTTACCTGCAAAATAACCAAAAGAGAGGTATTTATACATGACAATAGTATGTACCATACTTCAGGTGTAATTGTAAATTTTTGAGTCGTAAAGGATGAGTAGCTGGACTTACTAATGCAGGTATCATGGTCCCTGATATACAAAAGATCTCCACTGCAACTGCAGTCGTAGCTCCCCCAGGTATTCTTGCAGCTACACTCAGGGCACTGACAAGCTTTCTTCTCTTTACATTCATCAATATCTGTATGAAAAGAAAGAACATTAGAAAACACATTTATATATATATATATATATATATATATATATATCTGTTTGACGACATGCTTGACTTGATGTTAGTTTTCTTCATCCCAAACAGTGTTCCAAAAACCAACAAGATTTGTGAGGTAGTCACCCAATGTTTAGGTGTAATCAGGCCTTCTTAACTCGCATTTTGGTGATCTCCTTCAACTCACTGCTTTAAAAAGTCGATGTTCTCACCCCGATTAGGGTACTGGCGCACAACTGATCAACTATTAGGTTATTCAGGCTTCCTTGGAAAACCAGTAATATTTCATTCACTCGTCAAGTAAAATTTTGAAAAAATACACCTGAAATACCCTTATTTGAATCAACTGCACTGTCTTGATCCAATCAAGTAGTCCAACTACACCAGGATTCTAAATTGTAGAGTTTAACCCAACTAAAGAGACGTTCAAAACACTGGTTGTAAGTTTGACCACCCTCTCTTTCATAAAGTAATAAGTGATTGTACTAAAAAAATTAGTAAGTACAGGAAGCTACAGAAAGTAAAACAGTTTGCAATGAAAATTCTGGAGGTCTAGGAAATCAAAAATGAAGACATGGACAACACATAAGTCAGTCACACAAAGATATCCAAAAATACAGTTTTAGGTTACAGAGTACATTTCAACATCATTATAAGTACAATTATTCATCTCTCTCCAAATAATCCACATGAGGCAAAGAGGAGTTGCATTTCACACCAAGCTACTCTTATGCTCTGCCCAAATAGTCCTTTCCAACCAAAATATGCATCAATTACCTTCTTGGACATGATCCAATGAATCCCGAATAAAGAGAAGACAAAAGACCACAACTCATTAGCAACTCAGCAATGAAGCAGTAACTGATTAATTGGTTCCTTGTTGGGGTTACACATACAGCACCAGGTCACTAGAGTGATGTTCCTTTTTGGATAATCTAAAACAAAATACTCTTCCAAGGAAATTGCATATCACCAAACGCTCTCAAAACCTCATACAAAGATCAGACATCAAGTATACCGTTTCAGTTAGGCTTCCAAAACAATCTATTAGACCCTTCACCCACTGGGTTATTAGAATATAGTAAGATTCCAAGAAAGGATCACCCTGTCTTCTGAGTATTCCAAATAATAATTAATGGGGGCATCCTTATCTACAACTGTTAGAAGAAAAAAAAATCCGGAAATAATTTTTTGAGCACCACCTCCCCAACCACGTGCCAAAATTGAACCCTCCCAACATCCCCTACCACAAATTTTACAAACCTAGAAAATCTCTTTCACATGTCCTAATATTTCCTCAATACAACCATGAGGTGTTGTCAGCAAATATATTACATCTATTGGATTTGATATTATCTATTTCTATTATGCAGAAATCTACTGTCCAATGAACACCCAAAAACCCATATTTCACCCAAATTACACACCTCCAAATGTGATTTCTTCCCTCCACAAAATAAAACAGCCATTTTCCCAACAAAACTTGGTTAAAGACGCTAATGTTGCTCATCCCCAATACCCTGTTCTCCAATTTTGAAGGGAGAACAAAACAAGTTTCCAACCCACCAAATGAATTTGAACTCCACGTCCATCCCACTCCATAAGAAATCCCGTTGTAAATTTTCCAATCTATTTTCCACTTGGGAAGAATTTTGGAAAGAGAAAGGAAAAAATTAGATAAACTGGATAAAGTACTCTTAATAAGAGTGAGTCTATCTCTCTTTGATAAGTACAATGTTTATTTACAGCCTGTCAAGCATCTCTCCATACTTTCTAGAACCGAGTTCCAAACCACATTTGCCTTGTAATAGGACCCTAGAGGCAAAATTGTTCATAGGTATGGACCCCACTTTACAACAAAGAACTCATTCCATGTTTTCAGATCGTCCTTTAAGCTTTCAACTTCCTTGCCAACACATAACTGGACATCATAACCCTTCTACCATCCTTGAACTCATTCCACAAGTCCCACTTCTTTTAGCCACATATTTTCAAACTTCAAATGAACTGTTGGGGTTTACCTTCAAAGTTCTTTGGTTCCAAGCACAAGTGAAGTTGTACCATAAATACGACTCCAATATATTTTAAACTCATGTATGGCTATACTGACTACAATAAAACATAAACCGTGTGTGTGTGTGTGTGTGTATCGAATCAAGTTACAGCCCCTCAAAGAAACAAGAAAAGTGGAAACTATGGTTCCAGTTATGACGTATTCTCCTGTACCACTCTGAAGTGGACAAGTAAGGCTATTAGATATTGAATTTCCATCTGATTATGACTTTAGTTTGTATCATGGGAGGAAATTACAGACAACTTCAACCAATATGTCTGTCTCTTACCTTCACAACTTTTGACACCATCACCCTTAAATCCTTGTGGACACTGGCATTTAACCTCTCCATTATCCTGTTCACACAAATTAAAAAAGAAAATAATAATAATAAAATGAGAATATGAACCACAAACAAGAAGGGGGCACCCATGGAGGGGTGTTGGGAAAGGCAACATCAAAAAACTTGCAAAACTTGCAGGTCACTAACCGAACAAGCAGAGAACGTGTGTCCATCTCGGGAAGCATGCCAACAATCTCCATTATTTATCTTGCACCTCCCGGGCCCACTAGCTGAAAGCCGAAAAAATAGACACTTTTAACAAAGAAAAATCCGAATTGTAAGATTTTTGAAAACTAAAAGAACCTTCATACATTCTCTAGAATAGAAAATACAATAATAATAATAAAAATAAAAATAAAAATAAAAACTAAAACTAAAATGGAAACACATGAACTGCCTCTATGTAATGTGTGAAGCGCAAATAAAATTTTCTTCCAAGCCTCTAGCCTGAAGATGTATGGTCAAAAACCCTAACTTGTCACTTGCCACAGTTGAAGAACTACTTTGTTAAATGCTTGCTAGTTCAATATTATGATCCTATCTTATAATCCCACCATGATCCTACCAGACTGAGTTTTAGGACATATTCAGATCATTTGTTAAATTTGGGATCACACAATTCTCCCATCCTGTGATCCAGATCATTATTTTAACAACCATGGCCATACTAAAGAAATAGAACTTATTTGCACAATCTAATCTGGAAACTTTCTGTAGCATATCTTTCCCCAAATGACTGAATTCTTATGACCAACTTTTAAGGTGAATACATACAAATATTGGTGTCAATGAATTATATGTGAAGCATGTGAGGAGCTCATATGGGGCTGAAACTCTAAGTTGGAGAATCAATTTTTTCCCGTAATTAGGGTAATACTAAGAATTTTGGCTTCCATTCGTTTTTCTAGATAGTTTTTTCTGTAAGCAATGAATCAAGATTATCAAATCAATGTTATAATGCAGTAAAACCTAATCAAAAAGCACTTCTAAATTGCAAATTATCAAAAGGTTCTCAGACAAATCAAGCTAACAGTTTATCAACCATGGCATTTTGGCCTAAACACCCTCCAAACAAAAGGGAAAATTAAGAGTTCAAAAAGAGCCAGAAACCAACAACTGGGAAATGAGAAGCTTTCCCAGATATGCCATATACAGAAGTTTGTAAAGGTAAACTCTGAAAGCTACTACTCTCCAACCATTGACCATCCACAAACGTTAACTGACTTAATCAGTAAATAAATTTCTGTTTGCTAGATTCATGTGTCTCCCTAGATGGGTAAAGCATCATATCCACTGATACACGATTAGGGTTTACAACTAGGGCCTAGTACTGTGGCATCTTGCAATCAGGTAGTTCATTGATTTGTCAGTTTGGGTAACACTGCAGGTAGATAAAAAAAAAAAAAGTAACGATTGGGCGTGAACAACACAAATTCCATAGCTTGCTAATTGAATAAGAAACACCCCAACTCCCAATTCTCACCCACCCCAACCCCCAACCCCTTTATCATGTGGCCCTTTCTTCAAACCTAGTATTTCTATCAAATCCTCACTCAACCCCAATATAAGCCCCAAGCGACGAGTACCAACCCCAACCTAACCCCCCCCCCCCCCCCCCCCCCCCCCCACAGAATAAAAAAATAATAATAATTGTACAGCCCCAATATTATCAATATCAATATTTGAAGGTAGTAACCTTTGTGTAAAAACTCACTTTTGTGGACTTGTGTATATAAATTTGATAAGAACTGACTGTTACTTTATGGAACACCAGCCAATTATTACTAGGACACCATTCATTCACTGATACATTACACAATAACACAATGAAATATATAGGTTTATTACAATAAGAACAAAAGTATTAAAGCGTTACAATCAATAACAACCAAATTTTCATTAAAAAGTTCAACTAAACTTGCAAAAGCATCATATATTATTGTGTCCACACTCCACATGTTTGATAAGTCACTAGATTACCCTCTTCCCCCCACCCAGCAGTGTTCGGAAGTAGCATTCCAGTTAATTTTTATGCAAAGAAAAGCTACAGCATATAATTTCACCTTCACAAGTGGTATAACCATCTCCTTTGAACTGCACACCATCCACCAAGGGGCATTCACACACCCTCCCACGAAATGTATCCTGAGCACATAAACACTACTGTCAATTGGAAGATAAACTTCAACCAAGAACACAAAAGTCGGAACTGAGAATCCAAGTAACTCAACTCAACTTCAACTCCAACCAGAAAGGGGGCAAAAAAGAAAACGAAACAGAAGAAATGAAACAGAACAGTTTGTCTCTTTTTTTTTCTTTCAGTTTTTTCGTAATATCAAGTAGACACCTGATTAGGCAGTAGATTTTGATTCGTACCTTGCAGGCTGTGAGATTGGCTGCTTTGTCTTGCCAGCAACCACCATTATTGTCCAAGCACTCATTTGTCTCCACATCTAGCACAATTTAGCCCAATCATAAAACTCAGGTCCAGAATAAACAAGTCAAGTCACCCAAGCAATCTACTTATTTTAAAATTAGCACCAAACAAACAAGAAAGACTTACCACTGCTCAAACAAACAGCTGGTTCAGTAGTTTCCTGAAAACCAGCACAGATGGCCTTCAGAACTGCACCTTTGTCCAACTTCCCTGCAGAAACGTATTTTAGAAGGGGAAAACATCCAGGTTGTTGACTATGAAATAGAAGCCCATAGACAAACCTCGATACTGTCGGTTATTGACAACAAGGGTTGGCAAGATGGTTACATCACCTCTCGTTCCTTTCCCAACCTAGAAAAAAGTATTCTTGTCAACCAGGCAAACATAACTGAACTAAGATCATCAATTTCAAAGGATTGCATAAGGTCACCGCAAATGCCAAAATGCAATTAAAAGATTTCAAAGAAGCACTTAAAGCTGTTAAACAAGAATGTATAGATAGGAAACAAATACCTGAGCATCTTGCTCTTCTTTTAGAACAGGATTTTCAGAGTCAGCATTTGCATCCCCCATACACTTCTCAACCTTTTTAATATCGACACCTGTGCAGAAATCACATGAACATTTTAAAAGTCATTCATCATTAAGTACCAGTATTCTTAAGATATGATGATTGATAAATACTTTACCAAGTGATTTGATAACAGCATCAGCACATTCCTTCTTGTATTTTTTCTCTTTCATAGGACATCTAATTTGAAAATCAGTTACGTAGTCCCACCACGCCCAAGGCTTTTTTGTCTCATTTGCCACTCTAAAAACACATAGCTGCCTTAAGTTCTCAAGAACAACGTCTTTCCCTTCATAACCTGTGCTGAAGTCCTGTTCAGGATCAGGAGCACAATACCTTCCATGATTAATGCACTGGGACTTGCACTGTTTGCTTAAGGTGAATGCCTGGGGACAGTACCAAGTTATATAATGGGGTGTGAATTGAGTGTAACCACCTTTCTCAAGTATCTGTGCAGCACCCTTGAAATCCTTCACAAACTCCATCAACATGTCACATTTAACCCCACATTCATCATTGCTGTTGGTCCACAATTCATATTCCACGCGATCATCTGGATGCGGAACAGCTTCTCTCCAGTCAAGATTCACATTGACCATGTCCCCAGCGCTGAATGCTTTCTTTAATGCTTCCCCAAAACGTTTTTCAATGAGTGCAGATGGTATTGTTATGTTTTCAATGTATTTTGCGGAGGAACCATCTTCTTCAGGAGAGTCCATGGTTATCAATGGTTCCTCAACGTCATCTGCAACAAGAACTGCAGAAGCCCCAGCATTCTGGGCATTCCAGACCTTCAAAGCGAAGAAGCAATCTGGAAAATAACATTAAAAAGAGTAATAATAGTTTTAATAAAAGCGTGTTTGAGGCCAACCAAACGCAAAACACTAGAAGTAAAGGTTTAGGACATCAATGAACAAGATATCAAACAACCAAAGGAAACAAATTTATAAAAAGGCTACATCCACAATTAACGAGACACTAATAACTTCAACCTCGAGAATCATAGTATAAAAACAATTATCATAATCAGCAAAGTGTTCCTTCATAAAGCAAAATAATCCAAATTCTTAAAAGGTACCTCACCAATGAACCAGGACAAACCAACTAAATCTCATAGCTGATTATGAAAAGTTACCTCTTAATCTGCCAAAACAAATTATACCTCATCGTACCAAAAATATTCTAGTTTAAATGACTACTTTCCAGACTATGGTAGTTTCAAACTAATTTCTACAATTTTTTTGTCAGTGCACGTAATATTAGTTAACTCCTGGGTTTTTTTATTGCAAATTTATCCAATTTCAATAAACAACCTGCAATTACAGTTTTGATGGACTTATTCAGTATGGATTTAGACCTCACAGCACAACATAGCATGCTGAGACTCAGAGCATAAAACAAACAATTCCATGTGCTGGATCCATGATCAATTTAAAGAGCTAAAAGCAAGGATATCCAAATTAGCAAAAGGGCAGCCTCTCAACCAACTGAAACAAATTAATTGAAGCTGAAGGCTCATATATCAAGCAAAGTAACCATACTTATGAGAACTGTACCCGGTAGCAACCCAAAACAATTTTTTATTTTTTTAAAGGGAAATTTATCCCAGATGTACCTACTCACTCGCCAAAACAAACTATTTGAACTTCAGAACACATAACTACAACTGGTATGAATAAAGGTAGCTCTCCGAATCAACCAAAATTCAAAAAAGAGCTCCAAAGCGCAAATTGATCCAAACTACCACAAGGGCACCTCCTAAATAAAACCACACCAAAGCAATTGAACCTCAAACCTAACAATAACAAGCAAATTAGTCGAAACTACGAAAAAATTTACCTCTCCAATCAACCAAAAAGAGCTAAAAAGGACAAATTGATCCAAATTACCAAAAAGGATACCTCCTCAATTAACCAAAAAATTTACCAAATTATTTCTATAACAGTAACAAGCATATTAACCAATACTATCAAAAGGGCCTCACTGCAACAAACCAAAAAGAGCTTAAAAAACACACATTGATACAAATCACCAAAAGAGTACCATCCAATCACAAATTGAACCTCAACCTCACAATAAGAACCAAATTACTCAAAACCGGAAAAAGGGTACCTCCACGATCGAGCACAACGAAGGTCGGGAGAGCTCCGGGCTTGGCCTTGAACGAAATCCCGAACTCATCGAAAACTTTACAACCCTTCTTGTTATCCTTGGGGTACACCACAACCCCAGCCATGCTGCCCCCATTACTGAGGTATCCCAAAGTTCCCAATGGCACTGTCATGCGTGCCTTTGATGCTGTCCGGAGATGTCACCCTCAAGCTGTTCTTTTCCACCACAAATCTCGCCATTGATGAGGGTATCAAAGACACAACCCAGAAACCCTAGGAGGATTGTCGCTGCTGATCTCTGGAGCTTCATTTTTAGGGCCTATCAAGGAAAACGAAAAAATGGGTTCTGGTTTTTGGATCAGTCGGTTGAAAAAACAGAAGAAAGATTGTTCCTTTGAAACATAAAATCCCCAGGTTTCTGAAATTTTTTTTTTCGAGGAAACCCAAAAAAAAAAAAAAAATCGAGCCTGCTTTTGTGTTTCTTTTGGGAAAATGGTTGCTTCTGTTGTCGTTGTTGATGCCCTGTTGATTGTGTTGGATCTGCGTGCGTGTGTGTAGGAAAGAACTTAGAAAAGGACGAAGGGATTTCTATCGGTGTTGGGAGAAAATTCCTCGAGCATCAACGTCCTTCATTTCCCTAGTGTGATGCTCTATAATATTATTCTTTTTACCTTAATAAATTACTTAACAGAGATAACTGATACGGAATAAAACATTAAAAAAAAAAATTAGGATTATTAGTAAATAAAAATGGATAAGGCTAAATCTAGATGATGGAGAGTTATCTATTGTTTGTATTTTAGTTCCCTAATTTGACCCACAAAGATATTGTTTTGTTTTTTGTTTAATATTTTAGGAGAATAATCAATCAATAATGGCTGAAATAGAAAATTAATATATATATATATATATATATATATATTTGTTTATTTATCTAACTTTCCACCGCCTAACAATATCTCAGTCAACAATCTTTTTCAACACGTTTTTTCTCTCTCTCTCTCTCTCTTTTCTCTTAATAAAGACAAATTTACCTGCCTTTCTCAGTTGAGCCCTATGTTGATCAAAAACAAACAAATCATAATTTAATCTATTAAATTGATTTTATCTTTAAAATATGTGATTGTATTTTTAATAAAATTAACATATTATATGATTTTTTAAGAATATATATTTAAAATTCACATGCTTTAAAAACATATATCAGTTTAAAGTCCACTTTAAAAAAACAAATTTGTCCAGAAAAAAGAAAAAAAAATGTATCTATTAATTGCATGACTCCTTCCCCTTAAGTGGTGAAGTGGGATAAACAATCTGTTATGGTAGAAGGAAGTAAAAAGATACATAAATGGCATTTTTATTGCTAAATATAGAATTTATACTTGGGATTGGGGAAAGGATGGACAGTTAATTTCTTGGTTTTATGGAGCTTAATTACTTGAATAATTCTAACTAAGAATCTGGAAACCCCTATAACTAGGACATAAAAAAAAGCTCCATGGTCCACCAACTTCGGATAGATAAGCTGCCCAAAATAGATAAGCCCCCTTTTTGTGGGTTGCCCTAATCTCAATCAAATTCAAATACCCTAACCGTAGGAGATTCTCATTTTAATAATAATAATAATGATACTGAATTTGGTATGATTGTTCATAAAAGTTAGGAGTAGTTGCATTCAATTTCAATAAATAGTTTGTTTTTCTGGGTTAATAATCATTCAATTCATCCAAAATTTAACATATTTCTATACACCAAATTGGTAAGTTCATAAAATTTCCATGTTTATAGCTTCATTCTTTTGTTGTGAAATCCACACAGTTTTTAAATCAGGAAAATTACACATTACCCCTTCAAAGTTTTGGGCGATTTGCAATTCGACTTCCAAAGTTTCAATTTTAGCCATCTACCCCCCAAAGTTCCAATTTTTTGCAATTCGACAAATATTATCCCAAAATTCTCATATTGCCTATAATTTTTATTTTTTATAAAAATAAAAATAAAGTAAAATAAAAAAAAGAACAAATTTGGGGGTACTAAAATAGCCAGATGACCAAGCCACCCCGAATTTTTTTTTTTTTTTTATAAAAAAAAAATAAAAAAATTAGGGACAATATGGAAAGTTTTGGATACAATTGGTCAAATTGCAAAAATTTGAAACTTTGGGAGGGGTGGATTGCCAAAATTAAAACTTTGAAGGTCAAATTGTAAATCGCCCCAAACTTTGGGGTGGTAAAATATAATTTTCCCTTTTAAATCAAAATACCTCTTGCAAACTGCTCTTATTAGGTATACTATTTGTATAAAAAAGTTTAGTTATGTTATTGTTCATAATTATTTATCATACCGGTGGACGTAACGTGTATTTAGTAGGGTTTTTTTTTTTTTAGGTGGCTGACATGAAAAGTCATTTAAAATACGTCACACCAATTGATATAAAATTAATATAATAAATAAATATGAAAAAATAGCATTACTCATAAGACTAGCTAGTCTATAGCCAAGTGGGCCAAGTGTACCATACAAAGATGAGCAACAAATGCTGTCTTGCAAAGTGAAGATTTTGTCTAAATCTTATAAATATATATGATATGGACAGTTGAAAAGCCTAGCACTGCTATCGATTTTGGATTTTTTATTTTATTTTAATTTTAAATTTTAAAGTCATTGTTGTCCCCATGAGAGTTCAATGAAATTTTTTATCATATCCCATGTTTGTGTTATTCAAACTAGCCATTGCTAATAAAAAAAAATTAATTTGAAGAAATACAATAGAAAAAGGGCTACAATTAATGCTATTTAAACCTTAGATTTTTCTCAACAGTTCCTTTTGTTTTGTTTTTGTTTTTTTTTTTTTTTTTACATGTCTGCACAAGACGGGAGAGGGGGATTCGAACTAGTGACATTCGCTTCATTAAGTGTAGTTACAGTCGATTGAGCTACCTCTTGAAGACCCAAAATTCAATACCCTCTACAGTTGTACTAGCTTGGATACCATTTAGATCTTTGAATTAACGTTAAATTGATTAAAAAAATCGCCATCAACTTTGTTGAGTAATGGATGGATCAGAATCCATAAAGACCCTTCAAGCCCAAGTTAGCCAGCTAGGTACACAAGCTAAGCATGGCCCATTATGCCAATAGCCCAGTTGGATACTTGAAGTCACCACGTTCTGGGAGCACGTGGTGACTAGGGGTTCGATAAATGATTTTGTTTCGGTTTTGGTTCGATACTCTAACAAAAATTGATTGACGAGAAAAAAAAAGTAAGAAATTTTTTTTTTTTGAAAAGTGAAAAAGTAAGAATATTTGATATGGAAAAATGAAATTTTTTTGTTTTGTATTGATTTTTTAATTGGAATAGTAATAAAAGTTATTGATGTGATGTAAAAAATAAGAGAATGTTAGAAAAATGAAAAAGTGAGATTTTTGTGCCTTTTGCCTTTGCCTTTACCAAACCGTTTACTAAACGGTGCCTAGGCACGTCATCACCACCCTTCAACCGCTTTCCATGATAACCATGATCAAAGGCAGTTACAGCAGACTCCTCCGAAACGTGGGTGTCGAGAAAACAGGGATGGTGATTAATACCAAACCCTATAAAAGGAAAACTCCTACCAGGTAACAGGGGTTGAATTCATAGCTATTCTTGACCATTTTTCATATAATTATTTACTGACTTAAACATTTGAGCTATCTTTCACCTGTACACCCAACAAGCTCTTATCTTACGGTTTGCTTTTGTTGCAAGTTATACCTAATCTCAAACCACGTGAATCACCCATTTCAAAAAATGTACCAATAAACTTATTTCTGTCATCCTTTACCCCGAAGAAGAAGAAAGCAACAAGGAGAAAATTAGGAACGATAGCGCATATACATTACACATTTCCATTTTGAAATACAAAAATGATTCTTACAAAATTTGGTGACCTGGGTTTTGGTTACTTGTATTAAATAAGCATTTATTTCAAAAGCTTAAGCTAAGGTTTGAACTCAAGAACTCTAGCTCTATACCATGTTAGAGCATTTACAATGGACTCCTCAAATAAAAGATAAATTTTAGGAGAAAATTTCATTTTATCAAATTTAGAGAGCCACTTTTAAAATGAGTCAAACATCAAACTCTCTATAGTTTTCACTACTTTAGTTAAATATTATTATTTAATTAGTTTTAAACCAATCTAGAGAGAAGAGTGTAAAAAATAAGCTTAAAAAATTATATAACTTTAGCTTATTTTTATTTTATAAAAAAATAAGCTTATTACACTTTAAGTCAGTGATCACACCCCTCTCTCAACTCTTGACCTTGCTCTTCTCCAGTGGAGTTTCCCCATCGATTGCAGACAGGAAGAAGGGAAGAGCTTTGCCTCCTCACGAGTGTCCAAGCTACCTCCCCCCTACGGAGCTTTTCTGCTCATTGAATTCGCTGCACTAAACAGAAGATGAAAACTCTCAAAGAAAAAAGCTGAGAAGAAAACTAATGATCAGTGGAAGAGAGAAATAACTTCCCATTTTCCAGAAAGAATCATCACAAATTACATGCGGTGATCTTGTTATGTACAAAGAACGAAAAAAGAGAAAATTATCTATATTTCTTTGCAGTGAATGGCATTTTGCATGAAATCTGCATGTGTTTTCCAGGAAGAAGGGTATTTCATTGCTGGGGTAAATCTTCAACCTTCAGCTTTTGCATTCATATTTTCGAAAGCCATAGCAGTTCTCTCAACATGCTTCATGAGGACAGCATATATTTTGTTCCTCACCCTCCCATAAACTTCTAAGTCAAAGTTCCCCAGTGTGGAACTGTCTTCAGATCCAATTTTGAGAGATTTAGCTTTTTTGTTAACCATCACATCCAACCAGTCACTCACTCTCTTAATCTGACACATCATCTCAGCTTCCTCACTGTCTGACTCCATGGAAATGGTTTTGCTCTTTACTTCATCTAAGTAATTCTCAACGAAACCTAAAAACCATCTTCTACATTCATCATGGAGGGAATTTGTCAAGTCCACAGCTGCATGCAAAGCATGTCCCTTAATCCAATGTGGTGGGCTCTCCTTCTCAGCTGCCAATCCAACACAGATTTCACCATTATTCCTCTGTTTCCTGTCTATACATGTGCCCTTTGGTTTACTGCCATGAATTCTACTTGATTCTTTCACTATGCTGGTAGTCCCATTAGGGATATTAAGGACAGGGAATAGGGCGAGGTCGGCTGCCAAAGCCGCTTTAATCCATGTAGCTGCATTTTTCTTTCTGTCCAAAGCAAGGTTCATGCAGTCTCTGATGGAACCAGGGCCGTTTGGTTCACTGTCATTTGCTCCTGGTGGACTGATGTTTGTTAATGACTGAACAATGTGTTGAGTGTGCACCAAGTCATCTTGAAGGCTGAAAAAGTTGCCAACTGATGGCTGCTGATCATCTCCCTTGGCTTCCAGAAGCTCTGAGTATGTACTGGAAAGACAAACAAAAGTTAGTCACACCTGTAATTTTTGTGTCTGTTAGTATGTAGAAGGGCATGGACATGGAAAGTCAATCTAGAGAATGACAAGTTAAAAAATAAAATAGACAAATGAAAAACAACCATTTCAATGTGGTCTCTTCCAAGTTACATTGCTCATTGCAAAAATGTCACACAACTACTCAGAAGCAGGCCCTTGATATCAGAAAAAGAGCATTTTTCTACTATCTGAGTCATATATAGTACCATATTTCTATTGACTCACATAGCTACACATCTTCTTTCACCACTTCAACCCACCTCATTTCTAGTCTCTCTCATGCTTGCAGCACTTTTATTCTTCCAACATTGATTGCTATTGTTTCCCCACCTTCACAGTTACTGTCTTTGGCTTCATCCTCCTCTCAACCAACTTGTTTCCATTAAATTAGAAACCTATGTATCTTTTTTCACATTGTTAAAGTAATGGTTAAGTGATTAAATTTATCTCTTCCTACCAGTTTAAGCTTTTAGAATATATTTTTTCTGATTCTTATCTCAGTAGTTATGTTTAATTTTTTACATGGTATCAAAGCTAAAAGTCATGAGATCGAACCTTGACTCTGTCAAATCACTCCTCATTTAAATTAAATATTTCACGTGTTGAACCTCACCTATTAAAAAGGGAGTTTGAGCCCAAACGTGAGGATGAGTGTTAAAATAATGGTTAAGTGATTAAATTTACCTCTTCTTATTAACTTAAACTTTTGGTATAACTGGTAATTTAATACACATCTTAAGCTTACCTCCTCTCTAGTCTACCTCTCATTCTTACAGAACTTACAACATGATCCATATTTTTTTGGTCACCCCTTAAGGCACTTGACAGGTCTCCCCCTTAAAAGGAGGAAAATTTGAATTCAACCTAAATTGTGTGGCCAACTCACTATCTACTAAAAAACGTTTATACAGTATGTTACCATCTCCTCTAATTTCAGGGCAGCATCTCCAAGCTTGCAAATGTCCTCAGCACCATTCAGACCATATATTGTGAAGAAGCTCTGACCCAGAGCCTGAAACATGGTATAGACAACAGAAATATGCCCCAAAATGTGATAAAGGTCATCATGGCGGCATACCTGACAAGAATAGAAATGTTTAAAGTTCACTTGAACTTTGAACATCAAAACCAAGGAACTAACAGAAACCATTCAAGCACAATGAGTTAGAACTACAAATTTTTGTACTAAAACTAAAGTCATAAACTTGGTTATAGATCATTTCTATGTGATAGGGATACTGGAATTAATTGTGATTCCTTTCCATCAAAATTGTCATTCTATGTTAAAACACATTGAGCAAACAATGGCAAATAAAATCTTCAAAAAAACTTATGAACTTAATTGACAAGATTTATCTGCAGAACTTTCACAAGCTGAAATTTTTGGCACCTCAGGCATTTGAGCAATCTTTCAGCAGCAGCAGCCTCTTCCAATGCCTCCACAGCAGCAAGCAGAGCCACATCTCTGTGCCTTAACACCTCCTGCAGAATGCGGAAGGAGTTTGTTTGCCTGATTTCTTTTTTTTTTTGACATATAAAGGGCTAGAATACTTCTCATAAAAATGAATTAAAGAACTGTACCTTGGCAAGATTCACTAAGCTTGAGGAAAGGGAGTTCCATAAAATTGTAGTTTCTGTCAATTTTTCATCCTTAACCAAACTGAACACTCCTGCAGGATCTAAGGACTCCTCATAGCATTTTGCCGACGTAAGGATCCTACAATTGTTGGAACTTTTGACGGATTTAATATCTATACCAATATCTTTTCTTTCCGATTTAGAGCTTGAAATGTCATCTGAGCTATCATCCCCAGAAGGAGAAATAGGAGGAAACTGTCAATGCATAAAGTGTGAGAAGGCTTATAATTTTAATTAGATGACAAATCTGCAACATCAGAACTTAATGAAACAAGCCAAAAAATTTCCAGCTTGACTCATACAAATGAATTGGGCAGAGCCAAAAGCCATCTTTTTATTATCTATATCAATGAATTCAAGAGAAAGGTGTATGGATGCATATAAATCACAAAAAAAAAGACTTTTTATGACAGCTTTTTACTTTTTAGCAAATAACTCAATACATAAAACACTCAAAACTACTTTTACTTTTATTTAATATCACAACCAAAAAGCAAAAAGCATCATCTAAAAAGTTTTACCAAACAAACCCTTAGTTGTTTTAAGCTCGCAGATCAATCAGCGAAAAACACTTAACATCCGACTTTGACTTCATCAAATGACGCACTTCTCTGCAACTTAGGTCAAGTAAAGTTTAAAAATTTATATATGTCACTCAACTAATCATCTTGTCAATTTTTGGCTTGTAGGAACAAAAATCAAATGGCTGAGTTGACTTGTGCAAAATTTAGACGAACTTTTTACTAATAATTCTTCCGCACCCAAATTTTAGTTAAAAGAAGAGACATTGAGGCACTCACTTGAGCACTTTGAGTGCGACCAATTGGTTTCACCCATTGCTTGATAATCCGGGATTCTGGAATGTCTACCCCATTCCAGCTTCTTCTCTTGACGGCTGACATAGAAGAGGGAGAAGATATTGTGCTCTCAGAATCACTATCTTTGTCAACAAAACCATTTTTCTTAGACACCTTCTTTACATGAGAAGGACTCCTCTCAATATCACGATTTCTAGACCTGGAGACTCTTCTATATTTCTCCTCATTTTCACGGACTCTTGAAGTACTTAAAGAACGAAACTTTCCCCGCATCTTCTTCACCAAATTATCCATGGGAATAAGATCTTTAGGATTTCCAACGCACTCAAACCGACCCCGAATGGGTTTTATACCTTTAAGCATGGGAACCGGATATGCCACCTCCAATTTTTCCACATATATTAACTGCCCAAGTCGCAATTTGTTGCAAAGAACCATGTCATCTTGTTCTTGAGGCAAAGACACGTACAGAGCATGTGAAGAATCCGAAACCTTCAAGTAAAAACCCTGGTTAGGCCAAAGATCACCCTCTGCCAGCACAGGAATTATGCTTCTGATTTGCAACAAAACAGGTTTACAATCCTCTGACACCTTTTCATCCACACCCATTTCTCCAAGAAGCTTCATGAGAACCCCAGAACCCAAATTTGCCATCTCTTTGCATGCACTGACAAGAAAGAATAGAAAGAAAGTAAAAAAAAAAGAAGAAAGGAACTTTAAAAGATTTTCTTCAAGCGAATATATGGTGGGATTGTGAAAAAAGTTGATTTCTTTGAGTCATTTGAAAGAAATTTGAAATGGCCTGAGATTGAACGCGTAAAAATGTGAAATGGGTAAACGAAAATTGGTTGTAATTTTGCTGGATTTAAGAAGGAAGGTGGTCTAACGCTGTGAAACAGCGAAGATTATATAATTTGCTCTTGTTATCAGGTTATAGGATTTGTTGCTTAAAAATTGAACAGCTCCGATTTGTTCTCAGGATTGACACTGCTGGTGGTATAGGTGTAAAGTCAAGGTCTTTGAAATTCTACAAAATCGCCATAGAAGATGGGATATGGAAGAGGTAGTTAAAACCGTTGTCAGGATTGGCCTGGCAACGCGCCGGGTTTGGGTTTGGGTTCGGGTTCGGGTTCGGGTTCGGGTTGACTCAGATTGGGCTGTAGTTGGGTCTTACCACAACGAGTCGGTGTCTTAGAGCAAAGGACACATTTGTCCCCGTTTTATGAGGAAAATGAACTGGAAATGATCTCATTCTCTATAATTAAGCCATGTACTCATCTATAATAATGAGATCGCTGCGATACTTCTCTTCGGCCACTCTAATCCAATTATTATTAGTACTCTTTCTATTGTCGTGGTTTTCAAGTTTATTTATCGCTCCTCATCTAAACTACTCCAAAAAAATTGAGATTTTAGACTGCCTCTTTCTTTGCTTGGCCATTCATTTCGCCTATTTCCAATAGTTTTCAAGTTTTTACTGCATTATAATAATTGTATTGGAGTCTTTGTTGGGCTGCCCCCACCCTTTCTTTTTGTTTTCTCTTTTTAAGTATTTAATCACCTTCTCTACCCCTCTTAGAAAAAAAAAAATTCCCAAACAATAATTCGATTGATCCATTAAAACTATCAGGAGACCATGACCACTTTAACTTATTATGATGTCAAACATAATCAGGTGAAATATTAGATTAGGGGCCCTTGTGGACCAAAGGAAAACGTAACTAAGCAGAAAAAAGGATAGCCCCTAATTATGCTCCACCTCGATACTTATAAGGTTGCATTATTGGTGTGCCTTATAGCTTTTTTGAGATTGCGTTAGAAAATAGAATTTTTATCTAAATAAAAAGCCTAATTTTTACGTAATTTTGGTTTTTCTTAGGGTAAACTTTTTTTTACCAAGCGCACCCATTTTTATAGGCACACAACTTTTTATATACTAAAAACCATGTTGCTCCCAAAAAAAAAAAAAAAAAAAGGTCACGATGTTAGTTTCTTAATGCAATTTCAATCAAGCTCTTAAAGTCTACTTGAGATTGCGTTTGAGAAATAAAGCTTTTAAATCATAAAGAGCTTATGGGTTAAGCTTTTGCTAAAAGTGTTTTTTGTCCATTTTTAGGCTTTTCAAACACAATTTCAAAGAGCCCTTAAATCTTGTTTTGGATTTTGTTTAAGAAATAGAGTTTTTAAGTCAAAAAGCGTTTTTGGGCAAAAACTTCATTTTTAAGCTTTTTCCAAAAATGCATTTTGACCATTTTTAAGCTTTTTGGATTTTTAAAAACACTTTTAATTTTTTTACCAAATAAGTACTTTTTGCTTTAAATGGACTTTTTGAGTATTAAAAGCACTTCTAAGCCCCTCAAACGCAATCTCAAACAGACTCTTAGTTACCTTTTGCAATCATGCTTTTAAGTTTGCAATTTCTTCAAAGGCACCCTTCCATGAGTGCATCCCCTTCTTTCTCTCACACACACACAATCCTTTTGGACCATGAACATGTGTAAATTGCCAATGAGTGCAAAAAGAAGCCTTTTCGTGTTTTGCCTAAGCATCCTAGCTAGTATCAATTTTGTACTACCTCAGCAGAAAAACGACCAATCAATTCATATCTCAATGACTCAATCCACAAGCAACCACCACCCTTTTTTGTACTATAAAAGCAAATGATGTTGCTTAATTACATCTTACATTCACCCACATAAAACAAAGAAATATGGAAGCCATGAACACCCAAATTTTCTTACTTCTTTGCCTCTCACTTGTCCTAATAATCCCAAGTGCCAGCCAACAATATGCTTGCAACAAAAGCCAGTTTCCCTTCTGCAACACCTCCTTGTCTTTCGAGGACCGGGCCAAGGACCTTGTGTCACGCTTAACTCTCCAAGAAAAGGTGCAACAGCTAGTAAATACCGCCACCGGCATTTCTAGGCTTGGCGTGCCTCCGTATGAATGGTGGTCGGAGGCCCTTCACGGGGTCTCCAATGTCGGGCCGGGGACACGTTTCAATGAAACCGTACCCGGCGCCACCAGCTTTCCGGCAGTAATTCTATCGGCAGCGAGCTTTAATGCAACATTGTGGTTCAAGATGGGGCAAACCGTGTCAACCGAGGCTCGAGCCATGTACAATGTGGGTCTAGCCGGGTTGACATATTGGAGTCCTAATGTCAATGTGTTCCGTGACCCAAGATGGGGCCGTGGCCAGGTACTATATCGCTTTAATTGAAATAAGACGTGAATAATGGAGTCATCACTTTTAGTTTTTTATTATATTAAACTATATATCACTTATTTTAAAAGTTTAAGTTAATAGAAAATTTTAATCATTTAATTTATATTCTAACATCAGGAAACTCCCGGAGAAGACCCTTTGGTGGTGTCCAAATATGCCGTGAATTATGTCCGGGGTTTACAAGAAGTGGGTGATGAGGAAGGAAATTCTACTGCAAATAGGAGGCTTAAGGTTTCTAGTTGCTGCAAGCATTACACTGCTTATGATGTTGATAAATGGAAAGACATTGATCGATTTCACTTTGATGCAAAGGTACTATGATGTTTTATTTATTTATTTAATTGTGGTGTGATTATTATTAATTATCATCATTAATTATTATTAGAGTTAAAAAGTCAATACTAAGAAGCAAAACTAGTCTATCTCCCTAATTATTACAACAACATGATACCATTATCTCAGTCATCACTTAAAAATATCAGCTATCCTGATCACAATGATTAATTGTTAAAACAACCCTTACTGCTATCATTAAAGTTCTGAAAAGAAATGAATTAGTTACCTCTTGAAACCATGTCTCTCAATGAAAATGTTACTATATGTAGTTTTCTTACAATTTGTAAAAGGACTAGTTTTTTCTTTTCTTTTCTTTTCTCTTCTAAGAAAAATGACATGTTAAGTTACAATTGGAGTTTTTTAAAATAATTTATAAAACCAATGTAAGGCTTAGCACCTATGAGCATATTTATAATGCACTCAGTTAATTAGACAATAGACAATCAATCTTCTCAATGTGGGACTAACTTTTTGGGGTACCAAGATCTCTCACACTCAGACGTCCTCGTCATGGTCCATGTCATAGAGTGTCTTAGTGCCACATAGTGTTATTAGGTTGCTCTAATACAATTTGTAACGACCTAAAGAAAACGCTAGTCGCATCTACACTATTACCCTAAAAATACTAATCAATTAACAATTAGAGCTTCCTAAAATCAATTATAAAGCACATTCTCACCTAATAAGGAACTAATGTAGGACTTAACACTCATGAGAACCTTTATATCCACACACCCAATGTAAGCAATCTATCTTCTCAATGTGAGACTTTCTTTCTTGGGTGTCACATAGTATATAAAACGGCTGGAGACATTATTAGCAGGACCAAGAAAGGGATTTAGGATTCTTACATTAGTAGGTGACAGAAATAAGAAAAAGAAGTTGACACTTTTGAAAGAAAAGGTGATGAAGTGTTTTGCTGAACTTGTGCATTATCTTCATTAACACAATGTTTGGGGGGGTTGCTGCAGGTGACAAAGCAGGACCTTGAGGACACCTATCAGCCACCATTCAAAAGCTGTGTAGAGGAGGGACATGTAAGCAGTGTGATGTGTTCCTATAACAGGGTGAATGGGATTCCCACCTGTGCTGATCCTGACCTTCTAAAAGGAGTAGTCAGAGATGAATGGAGTCTAGATGGGTGAGTCACTATGCCGGTGTTACATTGTCTCTCACGTGTGGGCTCAAATTCTCCCTTAATTCTCACGTTTTATTTTATTTAATACTTTAACAGCATTAATACTACTTGGGTATATATCAGTGCAAACACAGGTGAAAATGATTTTTGTGGCTTACTGAAAATATTTTTGGGCTTGTGAGCAGATACATTGTTTCAGACTGTGACTCAGTTGAGGTTTATTACAATGACATCCATTACACTGCAACACCTGAGGATGCAGTAGCCCTTGCCTTGAAAGCAGGTCCTCATTACAATTGCACACAAATATTTTCTAACCATTCTGTAAACAATATAAATGAAAATTTTTAATTGCTCTATGTATGTGCTTTTGCAGGTTTAAACATGAATTGTGGAGATTATCTAGGAAAGTACACAGAGAATGCAGTTAACCTGAAAAAAGTGAATGAATCTGTGGTAGACCAAGCATTGATATATAACTACATAGTCTTGATGAGACTCGGGTTCTTCGATGGGGACCCAAAAGCTCTCCCATTTGGCAATCTTGGGCCGTCAGATGTGTGTACTAATGATAATCAGCAATTGGCAATTGATGCTGCAAGACAGGGAATAGTATTGCTAGACAACAATGGAGCTCTTCCTTTGTCAAAAACTGAAACAAAGAACTTGGCAGCTATAGGCCCCAATGCCAATGCCAGTAGAGTTATGATAAGCAACTATGCTGGTGTACCTTGCCGCTACACAACCCCTTTACAAGGACTGCAGAATTATATCTCAACTGTGAGTTTTGAGCCGGGTTGCAGTGATGTGAAATGTGGTGATGAGAGCCTTATTGGGGCGGCAGCTAAGGCTGCCGCAGCCGCCGATGCAGTGGTGATGGTGGTTGGGCTTGATCAGTCTGTTGAGGCAGAGGGGCTGGATAGAGACAACTTGACATTGCCAGGATTTCAAGAAAAGCTTGTGCTTCAAGTGGCTAATGCTACAAATGGAAGTGTGGTTCTTGTTGTTATGTCAGCTGGTCCAATTGACGTTTCTTTTACCAAAAATGTGAGTAGTATTGTGGGGATTTTGTGGGTGGGATATCCAGGTCAAGCCGGTGGGGATGCCATAGCTCAAGTCATATTTGGAGACTACAATCCAGGTTATCTTCCTCTCCCTTGCCCTCTAACACATATTTATGTTTGAAAAATGCTACACACGCTCCCATTCTCATATTGCCTGACATGACACTGAAAATTACTATTGGATCTAAGTGGTAATTCGTGTTTGTGTGTTAGGTTCAGGTCGTATCGAGATATGAATATAAAATTATGTAGGTCAACCCTAACGTGCTAATTTCGTGTTGGGTTCGCATGTCGTATCAAAAATTGTCAACCTTAAATATCGCATGTTAGGTTGAGGTCGTACCAAGGTATAAGTATAAGACTATATACGTCAGCCCTAACCCAACATATTTAATTAAACGAGTTAGACTCATTAACCCTAATCCGCTAATTTTGTGTTGGATTCGTGTCGAGTTCATAAGTCGTGTTAAAAATTGTTGACCCTAATTTCGAGTATCAACGTTTTTTAAGGCATTTCTTTTTTCCTTTTTGTTTTTTGGAAATCAATAGCAAGTGTTTTGTGTACTGAAACTTTGATTATGTTGTTAGCTGGAAGGTCCCCTTTTACATGGTACCCACAAGCATACGTGGATCAAGTGCCAATGACAGATATGAACATGAGAGCCAACACTACAAGCAAATTTCCTGGAAGAACCTATCGATTTTACACTGGGGAATCCATATATGAATTTGGCCATGGGCTAAGCTACTCAACCTTCTCCAAGGTCATAATATCAGCCCCCTCCACTCTACTTGTCCAATCAACCCCCACTTCCAAGTCCACCACCCTGCCAAATACCGTCTCTAATGGCCCGGCAATCGACATCTCAACCGTTAACTGCCAGAATTTAACATTCGATCTTGTCATTGGCGTGAAGAACAGCGGGCCAAGAGACGGCGCCCATGTGGTGTTGGTGTTCTGGAAGCCGGCCAGCTCGGCGGAGGTAAGCGGGGCACCAAATGTACAGCTAGTGGGGTTTGAGAGGGTGGAGGTTAAGAGAGGGAAGACACAGTCAGTGGCACTGAGGGTGGATGTGTGCAAGGAACTGAGTGTTGTGGATAGTGAAGGGAAGAGGAAGTTGGTCATTGGACAACATACCATTTTGGTTGGTTCCCCCAGTGAGCACCAAGTGAGGCATCATTTCAATGTTCGGCTGGCAGGGAGTAAAGATGCAGCCACTGGAGGCTTTGTATCTATGTAACTCTAGCAGCAGCAGCTAACTTGCTTGGTAATATCTAGTAAGAGGCATCATCTCAGAAGTAGCATGAAAAGGGCAAAGAGGCTTTTTATTTATGTAATTAATGTAGCTGCAGCATATATCAGCATCATTTATGTGTGTGTTTGGATCATGTCATGGAATTATAGATTTGTTGTTGGTAATAGTTGAAGAGAGGTGAGTTTGGATTGTATACTTGAGTCAAATATGGTTTTTCTAAGAGGAATTTTATAGTTGGTTGATGGCTTTTGGTGCAAAATGAGAGAGAAAAAAAAAAAAGAAATCGCTAGAAGAAGGGCTTGAACCTTCGACCTTGTGGTTAACAGCCACACGCTCTAACCAGCTGAGCTACTCTTTTTTCAAAATTTATTAGCTTAATAATAATTATACATATTGCAACATTACCATGAACCAGAAATTAGATTAAAAATAAGAAAAACTTCACAAATAACCCATGATCTTTCATGTGTTTTAAGAAGATCCCTCAAATTTAATTCTAACGGAAGCTATGAAAAATACTAAAATATCCTCCAATTTTTGTTTTCTAATTTTTTTTATTTTTATTTTTTAAATTGGGCAAATTTGGAATTTTATAAAAGTTTCAAGGTATAAAAGATCATTTTATCATTTTTACTGTCTATTTTAATGCCTGATGGGGGACATCACATAAAGTTCGATGAGTAAAATTGAGAATTTTTGAACTTTAGAGGGGTTATGTCAAAACACGTGGAAATTCAGGAGAGCTTTGTGAAGTTTTCCCTTAAAAACATTTATACATATTACCTGAATAAGAGTTTAGGGTGAGTTATGGCGTTTGAGTGTCAAATTTAAAGACCCTACCATTACCAGAACAAGAGTTTGGGTGGGTTGTGGGGGTTTAAATATCAAATGTTACACGCATCACCCTCATTGACATACAATATTATATGATTTTGACTCTCCTGAACCAGACTTTTCAGGAGATCGTGTTTCCCCTATTAACCATAAACGGAAGTGTGACAATTTGTTCATGTCGAATTTATGTGGTCACTAATTCTTCGCACCTGTTTAGACTATATTACTAATGTAAATCAAAAGACAACATCAAGTAATTTTACCACATATTTTCTTTTCTACAATGTATCATATGATGATGCGTGAGCTCATAGAAGATGATGAGCTCAACCTCAACATCCACGTGAGGGGCTGTTTGACCATTTCCATTGTAGGACAGAAGTTTCAACCACCCCAAAACCTCCCATATATACATGCCATTATGCCCACTTCCTCTACACAAGACCAATTCAAACTTCACTACTTTTTGGGTCTCCAAAATCTCGCAAAATGAAGCAAAAAGCACAACTTAGAGCACTAATTTTGACCCTCCTGCTCACCATGTCCATTCATCCTTTCTTGCTTCACTCCCGCAGCCTTGGGACCCCTCCTTCACTTGCGCCCGTGAGTTCACATCATTTTTCACTGATTTACATTTGTCTTTGATGCATATACTTTGAATCTGTCTCACTTTGCAATTTTGCAGGTCAAAAGTACATTTTAAAGAAACTGAGTTTGAAAAAACTTACTTTCAATAACGCCCTTTTTGAAATCGTTATTTTTTTTCGAACTGCACATTTTGACAAACCCTTTCTTGGGGTTCACTTTGACTTTGTTTATTCCAAAATAATGGTCAAGTTTTGTGTCTAGGCAAGTGGGGAGGCAATAGGAGATGAAGTAAGGCAGTGCAAAGGAAGAAATGATGAAAAGAGAAAGGGAGGGTCAAGTCCAGCAACATGCCATTCGAAGTGCAACCAATGCAAGCCTTGCTTGCCTGTTGAAGTATCCATCCGAGCAATGGAATTGGAAGAGAATGAATATTATCCTCAGGTGTGGAAATGTATGTGCCGCCACAATATATTCTCCCCTTAGCTCTACCTTTCTAGCTTCTAATTGTAATGATTTGTACATAATATTTATAAGACTGCTTTAAATAAATAGATGCACCTATTCCCTTGTGGGGAAAAAAAAATGCTTGATTTCTAAATGTGACAACCAAGGAAAAGGGAAAATCCCATGGCCGGGTCGTGACCCACAACCTTAATTGCCATGGATCTCCAAGGCTCCATGGCCAGACCATGGGTCACCATGGTTCCATGGCCAAAGACCCCAACTTGGTCGTGGGGACTCCATGGCTAGGGTCGTTTTTCTTTTCTTTTCTTTTCTTTTCTTTTTTTTTTAAAAAAAACTTCACTTAACCCCTAAATTGTCACTACTTTTACAATGTCCCCCCTAAAGTTTAATTTCTCTCAATTTAATGTATCCGCAATTAATTGTTTTCAATTCATGTTACCCATATGCAAAGATTTTCCATTAACTCCTAATTGAGGGGTGTTAAAATTTTCAAAACCCCCATTTGTTTCCAAAAAAAAAAAAATTGCAAAAATTAAGATGTTGGTTTGAATTTAACAGTATTTGCAAAAGTACTCATGCCTAGCTCAATCTTTGCAAAAATTTTGAATATTTTTTCTTAAAAAAATGAGTTATTTTGGAAATTTTGTTGGGATTTAACGGAAAATCTTAACGGATAGAGAACATTGAAAAATTAAAAGTTCGATACATTAAATTAAGAGGTTTTGAACTTTAGGGAAGACATTGCAAAATATGTGACAATTCAGGAAAGTGAAGTTTCCTTTTTTTTTTTTTTTTTAATTACTTTTAATTTAAGGAATACAATTGTATTTTCACACATCTAATTAATAGGGAATGCAATAGACAATTTCAATTACATGTAATTCACATGATGCATTTTTTTTTTTTTGCCTAAGTTAACAAAAAAATTGATAATAAAGGAGGCAAAGACAAATTGAATATGTCAGATAATTTGAGAGGTTCGGTCCTCACTTTTTAAAATTTAGTAAGGTGATTACAAATGGAATGATGGTTAGAGAAAGTAAGTGTAATTTTATCATATATAAAAACCACCAATGCAGGCCCATGGGCTCACTCCGCATAACCAAAGGGTCATGAGTGTTTGTGGGTTTTATGTCTTGAAACAATACGGCAAGCTAGCGGGCAGAAGGAATCCCAAGAGCAGATGCCTCTCGGGACCCAAAAAAAGGGATTAGGATCTTGCTGGGGAATTTCCCATCAGTTTTTTTTTTTTTTTTCAAAAAAAAATCTTGACCCTTGAATTTCATCCACTATAAACTGCCACATGTCCCATTAATTTAAAAAATATATTTTATTATTTAAATTTTAAAAATAAATATAAAACAAAATAATTAAAAAATAAAGAAAAAAGTATGGGGTGGTCGGCCAACCCACCCAAGGGCGGTTGGGGGTGGCTTTGACCACCCCCATGGCCCTAGGGGGTGGTCCCCCTAGGGCCAAACCCAAAAATTTCAATAACAATTTTTTTTAGGTTTGACCCAAGGGGGTGGCTGAACCACCTCATGGCCCTAGGGGGTTGTTTGGCCATCCCCTAGGGCCAAACCCAAAAATTTTAAAAACAAATATTTTTTGGTTTGGCCCTAGGGGGTGGTATGGCCACCCCCATGTCTTATCTAGGGTGGCTGTCATACTTTTTTCTTAATTTATTTATTTATTTTGTTTTATATTTGTTTTTAAAATTTAAATAATAAAATTTTAATTTTTTTTAACTAAGGGAGACACGTGGCGACTTGTAGACTATTGGATGAAATTTAAGGGTCAGGATTTCAAAAAAAATTGATGAGTAATTTCCCAACTATCGCTAGGGATCCCAATCCCAAAAACAGTTTCGGGGGTCAAAGGCCTGAGATAATGGTGTCCCAAGAAGGATGCAACCATGCATGTGTTCTCTCCAAGAAAGATATTTGTGGATAAATGCGATTGGGTTTCAATCCCCCAGTTTGTGGGATATGCAATAGTGGCAAGAGATTCTGAGTGTAGTATCTTCCTAAATCAGTATATGATGGCATTTAAGGCTCGGATCATGTGCAAATCACGCGTCCATATCATATCCCAAATTCTCGGGTTAAATGTAAGCAATTTTTACGATATTTGGCCCAACGGCTTAGCTTATAACCAAACTTTGCAAAAAGAATAAACCCTAGACTCAATTACTGTGCATTGGACATACACTTTTCTTATAGGAACTAATTTAGGCATCAAAGAGAAATCCGTTGGAGTACCACCCAACGAGCTCTCTCTTAACCGTTTGCAAAAATTCTGAAAATGTGAAGGAAGAAGAGAAAAGATCAAGCTTATTAAAAAAAGCATTCACACCGTATCGAAAATTGTTCAATCATAATTTTTTTATTTTTTTTTACATATTTACATAAGAAAAAAAAAAAATTTAAACTAGTAACATTTGCTTCTAGAAGTATGCAAATAAAAGTTTTTTTAGAAAGTGATAATAGCAGTAGCGTGTAATTATTTTTGTGAGTTCCTCTTTGCGTTGAAATTTGTAGGGGCAGGAAAATTAATGCACGCAAATCGAAGTCGTACACGCGGGATTCCTTATCTTGTTTTTATTTGGCTGTCTTTGACTACAGCCAGTCTATTCAACGCGTAGAGCTGCCAACTTTAATGGATAGACATTGAATTGTCAAACAAACACAACATTTGCAGTATCCCACTAACTAATTTGTATATGCCACCGCACGCATCTTTTTATCAAAGTCAAACTTGCTCACCCTTTCTCTGGTTTAATTTGAATTTGAATTTCCTTTTTTTTTCAGCAGTTTTTTTTTTTTTTTACCGGCTGAACAATCACATTTGTTTGATATGACGTGTCATTCTTTCGATTGAAGGTATAAAAGACTAAATTTATGAAAGTGTTCCCTAATTTGTGCATGTAAAAGTAAATGAACCGAAAAGCATTAACGAGCGCAATCACATTTTGCTTTTTTGAGTAAAAGGTTAAAAAGTAAAGTTATAATGCATTTTTAAACGGGCCTTTTATCTTATCCTCTCTTTTTATAGATACCACATGAAATGCATGCTAAAAAAAAAAGAGTAGGTAGAAAATTATTTGTCAAAGGATGCACATGTCATTTGTTATTCTCCTAGTTCCCAAAAAAATCTCAACCAAATTCCCACTATATATACACCTTCCTTCCATGGCATTCTTCCAAAGTGCAAAGAAAAGTTGATACATAATTATAATATTCAGATTAAGAGGAAGAAGACATGGAAGGTTTGATTCCATATCTGGTCCATGCCATCAAGAAGCAGAAGCCTCAACACAGCTACCGGAGCTTCTCCGAGGGCTCAACACGTAGCTACCATTTGTTGTTGAACACGGCTGCAGCCGAGTCCCTCAGCGGCTCGTCCCACCGGCGAACCCGGTCGGAGTTCCAGCCGCCGAACATGGAGTTCGTGGAGCAAAGATCTGGGTTTGAACAATTTGTCCGCTCCTACAGCTCCAACAAGACTTCTACACCAACTAATTCTTCAAAGATGGCTTCATATTCCACCGGCCAAGTCCCCATCAACGCTAATCTTCGTCGACGGTGAAAATTGAAAAACCTTTTTTTTTTTTTTTTTTTGGGTTTCTTTCTTTGAAATTGTTAAATTTGTCGATTGAATTTATTTATATCGTGTTTCTGTTGGGTAAAAATGGGTGGAGGTGATCATCGAAATGATGGCTTCTCCGTCCATTGTAATGTTTGTGTTGAAGCTCTGTAATGGAAATTGTATATGTGATTGATTACATTTACCTACACGTTCGATTAAATTTTGGTTTTTGTCTTCTTTTTTTCTGGTGAGAATCTAATTGAGAATTGATCCGACAAAAAAAAAAAATGTATAAGAACTTGGAGATTATGGTCGCCTTAATATTATGATTAATAATCTTGTAAGTGAACGATGTTGTTTGCCCCTTCTGGTACTCAGATATGGAATCAACGCAAGGGGTAAACAACATGATAAATTTCGGTGAAAAAATTTTATATTTGGCTCATATTTTCTTACAATCAACAATTGAATTTGTGTGGTCCACCATTGACTTACGTGAAATTTACATAAGTCTACAAATTCATTGGTTAATTATAAAGAAATATAGGCCAAATAAAAAGAACTTATTGACCTCTAGCATTTTGGTTGGCACAATATCCGATTTTACCGCCGATCAACCATTATCAAACTGTTACCGATGGTTTGTGGTCAGTAGTAGGTATAAAAAAAATTGTTTTAATGTCGGTTGTGTTTGGTAGGCGGTATAGACTTTGCATCACATGTTTAGCCCAAAAAAAAAAGTCCAACAAACACTTGTTTAGCTTAAAAAAGAACTATTTGGGCCCAGAAAAACAATCCATGTTGACCCATACAGATATATTTGGCCCAATATAAAAAGTCACGACTAACCGAAATAGTTGAAATTATTCTTATCAGTATGAAGTCGATTACTTAACCGTCACCAATTTAACCGATACCTTGCCCTAATCATTGACATTGGACAAAGATTTTCTTCAAATTGGATTTAAATAAATTTCTCCAATCTCATTTATAAAAATAACATATGTCCTTTTGCATATGAAAAACTCATGTTTTTTTTAATTGTGAAGACAGTTTTGAAAGAAATTTTATTAAAAAAGCATGTAAGAAGCACATATTATTTAAAAAACGTATCTCTCTTCCATGCAAAAGGATACATGTTATTTTTACCGACCGAGGTAGATAGTTTTTCAAACCCAATTTAAAGGAAAACTCTGTCCATTGACATTATGGACAGAACTAAAAATTCGCGTTTAAAGGGACTAAAATATGATAGGGTCAAATTTAATTTTGACAGGGTCAAAGCTCCCTGTTTAAGTTTAAAAATATATAAACATCTAACTTTAAAAAAATAAAAAATAAAAAATTAAGAAAATGGAAACCAAAGGGAGGCCATAGCTCCCCTTCATCTATACTTAGTTTTGTAATTGACATCATCATCCTGAGGCTGAATATAGTTGCTCAATTTTTCCTTGCTAGAGATTAGAGAGCATTCCCCAATTAATTTTCCAAATCAATAGCTTCAATCTTTCATGCATTTGAGTGGAGAGGCCCAATTCTTATTGGAAACGTTTTGGTCAAAGCACTTCTAAAAAAAATATATATAAAACAACTTCTTAAAAAAAAAAAAAAAAACCAAATTGTGCTATGTAATGATAATGTTATTTTCATATGTTTTTGGTGTTCTTTTAAAATTATCGTTAAATTAAAATTTTATAATAATTTATCACAAATTCAATAATAAAGTTAAAATAACATAAAAAAATAAAAAATAAACGTTTAGTGTTACTTGTAATAACCCAGCACGATAGACCGCACAATAAATCGACCGCGCGTGGCCACCGTGCTTGAAACAATTCAAGAGGCACAACAACATTTGACAAAGATATGCAATCCCATTTTATTACGATTTGCAATCCTTTTGGCACAATTATATTTATTTGGTTGGTCATGTATTCGAAATTTTCTTTGTCATGAAAATAATAATAATAAAGAGACGGCGTCGTTTTATTACTATTCGCATACCTCACTCCCTTCAATTGTTCAACCACACCAAAGCGAAACACTCTCCGATCTCACAGGCACCACCAAGACGATGTCGTTGAAATCAGTGTTCGACGCCACAGAAATCAGAACGGAATTCGAAAAGGCCGGCATAAACCCTAGCTTCATCCCCGTCATATGGAAGCACGTGATCTCCTCCAACGCCAGCACCGCCATCGAATGGGACCAAATCCCATCCCTACCCTCCGCCGCCTACCCTCTCCTCCACGCCAAATTCAAACCCCTCACCTCCTCTCTTCACTCCATCCTCCACTCCTCCGACCTCGTCACCTCCAAGCTCCTCATCAAGCTCCAGGTCCCTCTCTCTCTCTCTCTCTCTCTCTCTCTCTCTCTCTCTCTCTCTCCATAATAGTAATTTCATTTCAAATTCAGAAAAGAAAAGGATGATTTCTGATTGTAATTGATTTGGTTTAGAGTGGGTCGCTTGTGGAGGCCGTGATCATGAAGTACGATACGCGTTTGGGGAAGTATAACGGCAAGCCCCGCTCGGGCGGGCTCAGGTCGACCCTGTGCGTTTCGTCCCAGGTGGGTTGCAAAATGGGCTGCAAGTTCTGCGCCACGGGGTCCATGGGTTACAAGGCCAATCTTTCCTCCGGAGAGATCGTCGAGCAGTTGGTTCTCGCTTCTCGTGTCTCGCCTATACGCAATGTCGTTTTCATGGTAACCACTTTCTTCTTTTTGCTTTTCGTTTTGTTAAATTCAGTTCTTCGTGGCTTTGGTAATTATGTTTTGTTGTGTGGTTTAGGGAATGGGGGAACCGTTGAATAACTATACGGCGTTGGTAGAAGCAATTCGTGTGATGACAGGACGGCCGTTTCAGTTGTCGCCGAAGAGAATTACGGTCTCTACGGTAATGCGTTTTACCAACTTACATCAATGCATTGTGTCGTTTTTTATTTTTCTTTTTGGTACAACGATCTGTTATATATATGATAAACCAACGCTAATCTGATAAATTCCAATCATTTAATTTGAAACCAATGTTAGGAATTTTAGGTAATTTTCATGAGAGAATATCTTGATTCGTGTTAAGTAACTTATGTTTAGATAGAAAATCCCATAATACACGGTGAGCTGTTTGTCTTGCTCACCATCTGTTTATAACCATTTTGTATGGAGTTTTTAGAGGTGTAGTTATACTGAAATTTTTGCCTTCTAAGAGTGGTCTTATGTATTGAAGACCAACTCGTCACCTAAAGCTTACAAATTCATTTCGGTTAAATATTTTAAAATAAGAGGGCATTAGTGCAGGAATTCTTACTTATAAGTGTATTTCTTGTGTAGGTTGGGATCATTCATGCTATCAACAAGCTTCATAATGATCTGCCGGGTTTGAACTTGGCAGTTTCACTGCACGCACCAGTTCAAGATATCCGTTGTCAGATAATGCCTGCAGCCCGGGCTTTTCCTTTGGAAAAGCTTATGAATACGCTGCAAGAATATCAAAAGAACAGGTAGGATTTTGTTTTTTTTTGTTTTTTTAATTGATAAGTAAAGCTAGGAATTTGTTATAATACATTTCTTTAGACTTGACACTTGTGAAGCCATTTCATGTCCGAGAATATCTCATTGTTTATCTTAAATATTTAGTCAGCAAAACATTTTGATCGAGTACATTATGCTTGATGGGGTGAATGACGAAGAGCAGCATGCCCACCAGCTTGGCAAGTTGCTAGAGACATTTCAAGTGGTAAGATCTTAATTTCTTCATTCTTTTATTTTTATTTTTTTTTTATTTTTTTATGAGTGGTGACCTCTTAAATTGAAATGACCAGAAATATTGAATATTTCCATGTTTTAATCATGCTCTGAACACAATGTGTAATTTGGTGTTTCTGTGGTTCACTGAGTAGATTTGGAACTCAAGACAACTTCAATGGATGTATGATTTTTTAATTGCTTGCTGAAATTATGGACTCAAATAAAATTGTTAGTAAAAAGAGATACGTGCAAAAAATATGCAGCTGTGGTCTTGCTGGATTTCCATAGCTTGCCTTGATAAATTTGGGCAACTGTTGAAAGCTGGTTCTGCTAATAGGCCTAATGTTTCGTCTCATTGACGATATTTTAGTTACAATTGCATCCAACATCTTCTTATACTGATTGAAATCTTGTTACCTCAAAGTGTAGTCAGTAGGGGCTGGTATACCGACCCGTGTCAGTCGGAGATCAACCCAACAGGTCAGTAGGTCTCAGGGTTGGCAGGTTCGTTGGCCAATGCACATCCCTACTTCTAATAAACGTTGGCTTAATGCTTGCATTACTTGGGAGTACTGAAGATTTTTTTTAAGAGCACATTTGATAATTTTCTTGAAAGCTAGTTTTTGGAATGCCTTGGCCATGCATGTAATTTGTCGTTGACTTATTTAATGGGCAAGTAGAAAATGGCATCTTTTATGCAAATATGTGTTCAAGCTTTAGCACTTCATACGCTCGCAGTTAGCAGTCTTCAACATTTATATGGTTGTCCTTATTTTGCAGGTTGTGAACTTAATACCGTTCAATCCAATTGGTACTTTGAGTCAATTCAAAACTAGTTGCGACCAGAGGGTATCAACATTTCAGAAAATTCTTAGGGGTACCTATAACATCCGGACAACAGTCCGTAAGCAAATGGGTCAGGATATAAGTGGTGCATGTGGTCAGTTGGTGGTTAACCAACCTGATAAGAGGTCTATTGAGAATTCAGGTCTCTTAACTGACATAGAAGATCTTCATCTTTGATGTAGCCATAATCATTTCAGGTGCGAGATATCTCTTCTCAAGCAAAAAATTCTGATCTCCCTTAATTTTATACAATTTGATTAAAAATGGATTTTTCTTTTGAAGCTCTCCAGAATTGTTGAATTTTGGTTTGTTTGTATGAAATGGGTTTGTAATACTAATAATTACCTCAGTTTTGTGGATACAATACGGTATTTGATGTTATATGTGTCATCACAAGGGAAATGTCATTAATTATGCACCCATAGCTTTGCAAATATTTTTCACATTCTCATAAGTATATGCTCTCACAGACACTCATGCAGAGATTTTCGGAATTGGGAGTCAATTGGCGGAAAACAATTTAAAGGAATAGTTTGCCATGTTGATTTTACTTGTAATATTTTATTATTTCCTCCATTTCATCTCTCTATTCTTTTCTTGGTGATAGGCTTCGAAGGACGATCATCTTTGCCAAGCATGGTTTAAATGCTGTTGGTGATTCTATGTCATTTGCAGACAGGCTCGGTGGTTCAGAAATTCAAGATGGTTCGTGAATTAACTTTGACGTTGAAGGGTTTCCTGTCAACTTCTGGTAGGGCGGCGTGACCGAACTCATCTTTACTAGCATTTTGATTCACAAGAATTCTGTTATTTGCCGGCTCTAGCAAATTTTGTCTGCGTATAGTAGATTCTAAGAGCTTTTAATATTAGAGAGAGAGAGAGACAAAAATATGAGAAGAAAAATGACAGAAGTGTTACTGCGGCTGAGTAAATCAGTTTCCATGGAAAACGAAATGGGGAAAATAATGTGGTTATGCATGATTCTGTTTGTATTGTGCTGTTGTCGGTAGCCAATAACATTGTTTGGGCCTTGCATTATATAAACCGAATGAGGCCTTGCAACCAGAATATTTGGAAAGTTTGCGTTTTGACATATTTCTTCCCCCTTAAGATGAAGGAAATCGTAGTCGTATGACAGATGCAGATGTTCTTTGGTTTGAATGGAAATGCATACTTTTGAGGGCTGGCAAAACGGGTTGATGGGTCAACCCGAAGACAAAATCAGAGCAAGAGAGAGAGAGATACTAAAGACGAAGAGAATGAGAGGGAGAGGGAGAAAGAGATGTGAGCTAAGAGTGAGGGATATGGCAACGGGGCGAAAGAGAGATGGAGATGTGAGCGACAGCCGAGAGAGAGAGAGAGAGAGAGGCGAGGTTGGCGAGTGACAACAACGTGTGTGAGAGAGAGAGGGTGGCAGCTAAGAGTGAGAGTGAAAAAGATATGGAGGTTTTTATAGGTTTGGCAATTATCCTTTTAGCCTTTAGGGTTTTTTTTTTTTTCTTCTCATTTTTATTTATTTATATTTTTAAAACATGTGTGGCAGGTGACCCATGGGTTGACCTGCCAGAACAAAAATAAACTTGTCATGAGCAGGTTGACTCATTTAGGGTAAACCTAAACTCGATAACTTCATGTTCGTGTTAGGTTCACAGGTCGTGTCAAAATTATCAATCCTACTTTTGATCCATTGGAGGCCTATTAGCTCTTTACCATTTGGAAGAAGCAGAACTATAACTTCTAAGGTGGAAGCCTAGCAGAAATTGTGGGGTGAATCCTATTGGAAATATAACAGTAAACAAAGCGGAGATTGAATTAGGTAGGTGACACAAACGGTAAAATTCGTGAAAAGAAACAATAAACCAACCCTGCTCTTGAGATGTCCTGAATAAGCAAAATATTTGGTGAAATCAACTCAAACCTTGACAAACATATTAGACATCGCACGTGCAGATCAAAAACCTGACTACTCCCTACGAAGTCAAGAGTGCTTCCAGCTTTGCAATTTGATCATCTTCATTTTTTGGGGTCGGACTTCCACTTGCATTATACAAATCATGTTTCCACTTCTCAACACGTGGCCCCCCAGTACGATACCCTTGTCTTCCATTGATTCTATCTCTTCCCCTGTAATTTCCACCGCCACTGCCGTACCTTTCTCTGGACAGAAAGCCATCCCTATGTGCTTCTCCCCACTTCGGTGGTAATCTGTCTCCGACTGAGGGCTTCTCAGGCCAGTCCAAATGGCGGGAGTTGCGACCTCTTTCCTCCCTTCTTTCGCTTCCTTCCACATAGTAGTCAGCATGGCTTGATTTTACCATCTCTGTTTCAGCTTTCTTAGCATTTTCAAAATCCACCGCAATCTTCTTCTCCTGAAATGCGGGTCTTTTCTTTGCAAGTGGAGGTAGATCATCTTTTTCAAGGAAACGATCATGGCGCCAGACACTGTTGTCATCCTGCTTAGCCTGTAATTTCTCATCTCTTCGCTGTGCATTATAAGTTGTCTTGTTTACTGCCCTTTCGTCATCCTTTGAATCCCTCCATCCACGCTCTTTAAAACAAAGGAACAATGAATGATTAGACAAATGGCAAACATTCATTAAGCTTCCAAGCAGAACAGGAAAATAAAAAAGTGATTAATCTTTCAAGGATCATTAGCATTGGTATTTAGAATGCAAATTTTATGCATACAATGAAAAATGATAGAGCATAACAAAGCAGGTCAAACTTCAAGTCGTGAAATAGCAATGACACTTGATTAAAGTTGAGCTTCCTAATTGAATAACACCCCACTTACTTACCTCTGAATAGGTTTTCATGGAAAACAGATAATAGATCTTTAAAGGTCAGATAGTACTTATTATACCATTAACTTTAAAATTAATCATAAGATAAATGCAGGATGTGGAAAAAAAGTAATGAACAAAGTAGCATAGATCTTTCTACATCACATGCATGCAGAAACACATAAACACTCATTAATATTCAGACTCTTAGGCCTATGGACAATTGCCTTTGGCTCAAATATATATGGCTTTCATGTTTTTCTTGAGCTTTATTCCTCTAGTTTGGTGTTTCTCTTGTATAATTCATGTGTACTTCGGTTGCGCCTTTTGCACTTCTTAATAAATTGCGTTTACTTATATATATATATACTCTTTAAGTATTATAAACTACACTCTATATTAGATATTACTATAATGTAATTAGTATAACATGGTAGTACTATCAATAAAGAAAAGCAGATGCAGCCAAACGGTAAGGGGAAAAGCCCAAAAATTTGTGGGGCCTTCACAGACAGCCTTGAAGGTATATAGGAACTCACCACTAGTAGCTCTGCGACCAATGCTTCGACCAACTTGTAAAGCATTACCACGTTCATTGTGCTGTTATAAGACAAGCACAGGCAAGCCTAAGATTGTTATATACACGGAGGCACTGTAAGGCACGGGGCTGAACAAGAATCCCGCTACATCAGCACAGAAAAATGTTTTGCATACACTGAATAACAACCAAGTAATCAAACTCAACAGAAGTACTGCTTCTTTATCCAACAATGTAGTTGGAAAAAAAATTCTAAACCATCTTGGAAATGTAGCTCAGGGAATTTTACAGGCTGCATGCATATACATATGCATTAAGACGGCTACAATTATAAGCCGGTGTGCAATATAACATGGACATTTCATTAGTGTTCTTAATTAGAAAATTTCATTCGACATAATCAGCTTCCATTTAGTTTGACATTATAATAACAGTAAAAAGAAATGCATAAATTCCTTTCTGCCGTTATATTTGTTCTGCAGTGGTTTTCTCAATCTATTTCATTTTGGTCCACTAAAAAAAATTTTGTGTGGTAATCTACCATTACAATCTGGGCATCCACCACATGAGCTCATAGAAATCAAACTTCAAGATATTAGGAAACAGACAACTTATTTAGTCTCCCCACCATATTCTCTACACGAAAAGGCTTACACATCACTGACATTCACAAGTTAGAAAATCAGACCCCTTACCCCTAGCATGGAGGGTGGATAGAAATCACCTACACAAAACCATTAGTTGCTCAGTGTCAGATGACTGTAGTGATTAAAGTCCCAAAAAATAACATATCCACGAACTAAATGAATCTATAGTTTATCAATAAAAGGCATTTTTGTGGTCAAGTGGCATTATGTGCAGCAATTGGTAGTTTACAAGGTGTTTCCCCAGAATCATGGGTACAAATCAAACTACTCAAAAGATCTAGCGGATCATAAAATTAACAGTTATGCAAGCAAAGCCAAAGCAGTAAGTTAGAATGCTCATAAAATATGTTACAATAACATTTAAGAATAACCGAAAGCACCACGAATTTATAAAATTATTATCCACACCTGAAAATAAGATCGAGACCGAGGTACTTCCGATGTATTAGAAGAGATTTTTGGTCCTTCACGATGCTCGTTGGGTTTCTTCTCAGATTCTTTGCTCACAACCCCATTTTCTGGCTTAGAATCAGGTGCGGATGGGGCCTCGAGAGGTAATGCGTCTTGCAGCCGATGACGGTGCTTTTGATCCCGGTCTGTGCGGTCTCCAACATCCAAATCAGTGTTGCCAGGTACTCTCTCTGTTTCTGGTTTTCCATCCCTCCTAGACCTCTTAGGACTAGCAGAACCCGCCAAGTAACATATACAACCCATGTTATGATAGGAAACCACAATCAACTGGCACATGCTATTTGTATGCTTCATATTCTACAACCTAAATCAAAAGGTAAAGACGAATGCACATAATCCTGTATACCTTAAAGTTGAGGTTATGCATCATTAGATACCACAAGTGAAAGTAATGGTTTGAATTGTAAGTTGTAAAGAAAGTGAATTGTAAAATTAAGGTTTCTGATACTCAAGACAAAAGGGTAAAAGAAGTGCAACATTAAGTTCTAATGCTTTCTCAGAAAAATGTGAGGAAACTAAGGCTCAGGAAAAAGAAAAGAAAGTAATAGAGCATCCGCCAAGAAATGTTGTGCCTTTCTAGACAGATACGACACGATCCCAATCCTTCTACTAGTATTATCCAGCCCAAATCATTTCATCAAATCAATAAAATAAAGCTTCATAGCAAAACGGCATAATTGCACGAAAGGCAATAGATCATGTAGGAGTCATTTATCAAATACCAATACTGTAGCCCTTGTATTGATTGAAACAACAACCTCCTTAAAAACTCTCTCTTTCTCTCCTCATTTCTATCAAGGTTTCAGCACAAAAAATGGTGAAAATACAAGGCTACTTGCAAGAGAAGAAAAGTACTAACAAATTATATACTGAAAGGGTCTCAGCTACAAATATACATACGGACTTGAAGTCATGAACTCATTTTAATTTTCTTGGGAACAAACTTTTTCTCGGAAAACCTTTCATAGCAATACAAATGAGGCAAATGGGTTATCTATCACATCCAACATTATAATTTGAGAATCAAGACAAACAAACCCACAAATTTCATTTCACTAATTTCACCAATATATATAGAAAGATGCAATATTTTTTGTTTGAATTAACAGTAGATGAGAGGGAGAGAGGAGGAGCACCTGGGTTCTCGGTCGAACCTGGAACGGTGTCGCTTGGAGTCGGAATCGCGGCCCTCCCGACGAGACATATACGCTGCTGCTTCTCTGGGTCTTTGGGTTTCACTGTTTGTGTGTGTGTGTCCGAGTCCTCGCAAATTTATCATTACACATTCAGATTTACTTCTTCTATCTACAGTTGAGATGGGATTCTGGCCGCACGATCAACTTGTGATCAGGGTAGAACTTATGATAAGACACTGCACACTGGATTTGGCCCCTTTCGCCTGCCTCTGATCTTATTCTCTTTTCTTTTCTTTTATTTTTTACCCATCAACTTTTTTTTTTTTCTTTTTTTCTTTTTTTTTTTAAATTAGAACTTTATTCAGATTAATTACACGTCGCAAACGCATACTATACAATAATTATCACCGTTAATTAAACTCTTACAGATAACTTACCCCACCGGCCAGATCCAGTTACCAAGTAACCCAAGAGCTTTTATCTTCTTATAATTATTTTATAATATTTATGTAGTAGTTTTAATCAATTTATAAATTAATTATTGTTAAAAAATATATAAAAATTAATTAAAATTATCACATCAATATTATAGAATAAAACACAGTATATAACATTATCACATCAATTTATTGCAATATTGCACCATATCAGGATTCAACATATGCATATATACTATTCATAAAACAAAATATTATTAGTATACATGCTCTAATTTAATATTCTAAAAAGAAAAAACTACACTTAGCTTTCTTAATCTACTACCATTGTTGCAATGTCATACAAATCTTTTTATTTAGTTTATATACCCTATTGATCTCCTATTGTAGTTGCAATGTCTCATTCCACTCTTAGAATGACAAAAATAGGTTGCATTAAAAAAAAAGGAAAAAAAAAAAGTAAGACAAAAATCACCCACCAAATGGTCATGGATTATTATTATTATTTTGAATTTTCTACTGCTTCTTTTTTTTTTCAAAATTTTTTGTAATATGAAGGGTATTATTATCATTTTTTTCTCACAAGAAAGAGGGATTTTAGAACCTTAATGGTAGATTAGAAAGGTATATTAACCAAATTGAAATATTGATGCGACATTTTAAATTGATGATAAACTGAAGAGGGTAAGTTTAGTTTCCCATTCTAAAAACCTTAAACCCCAATATCCACAATAAATAGAAAAAAAAAAAAAAAGAAAAAAAAAATTTTACTTTTTTAGTACTTGAAGAAAAGGACCTTATCAAATGGCCACCTCAATTTTTAAAAGTATGGTAGATGGTATATGTTTTGAGCGAAAATACAAAGATGGTACTTATGTCTATCTTCCATCCATAAATTTAATAGTGATTTGTGTCAATGCCTTTCAGAACATGACACATGTCCCATATAACTTAATAATATTATTTAAAAACATAAAAAAAAAAAAAAAAAAAAAAATTTGAAGCCACGCCCCATAGCCAAATCACCCCAGGGCAAATGATGGTTTTGGTCACTCCCAAATGACCAAATGTGGGCGTGGTTTCGGCCACCCCCATTTGGCCAAAAATAAAAAACCTTTGGGGATGATCGAAACCATTCCTTGTCAACCATTGAGGGTGTCTCAAGCCATCCATGTAATTTTGTTTTGTTTTATTTAACTTCTTTTTAAAATGTTTTTAAACTTTTTATAATGTTTATTTATTTATTTTTAGTTTTAATTTAAAAATAATAATAATAAGGAGGCATATGGGTCACATGGTAGTTTTTGATTCGTTTAACTTGTCTTTTTGTTAAAATAAGAACCATCTAGATTTTTAGACTCAAGGTACATACTATCTATAATACTTTTGAAAATTGGGGCAACCATTTGATAATGAGCCTTATCACTCGTACCTCAAAAACATTTCTTTAAATAAATGTCACTCAAAGTTAGATACTAGTTTTTTAAAAAAGTTTAAGAAGAACACAAGTCACATCTCAAATAGAATCTGCTTATCCATTTGAATAGACACTGACAAAAATTCTAACCCTAATTTGACCGACTTTGGTCAATATCATTATTGAATTATAAAATAATATTACAACTCTTTAAATTTAAATAGAATATAAAATTAAATACTAATAAACTAATTGTTCAATAAAACCCAAGTGAAACTGAGGACCTACTTTATGTGACTTGTCCCACATCATTTTAGCTTTTAAATAATTTTACCAAGCAAGTATGCTCATCCTAACTAATTAAAACAAGAAGTACGGGACACGTGTCGTAATCTCCAGACTCAAGCGGAATCCACTACAAATATGCATAGCAGGCTTCTGGAAAAAAAAAATACCGTATTTTGCGCTGAGAAGAAAGAAAAGTAGGGGTGTCAACCCGGTTCTGTTTCCCGGTTTTTGACCAAAACCAGGAACCGAAACCAGGGTACCCCGGGTCTCGGTTTTGAGAAACCAGAACTGGAACCTGGACCCCGGTTACCGGCCGGTTCCGGTTTTTCCTGGTCCGGTAACCGGTCTTTTAAGAAAAAAAATTGTTGGGCTTATTTTAGGTATTGGGCCTAAAATAAGCCCATTTTTTTCATAAGTTAGCTCATTTTTTTTAAAAAATCTATTAGTCTTTTTGTCTAAATTAAATGAGCTTTATTGTGATTGTTCCAAATAATTATTACAACAATAAATATAAACTACCAACAATAAATACTTTATATATATTCAAACAGTATATTTCATTGTAAATCTAAGAAATTGTAAGAACCAAACTTTATGCAAAGAAAGGCATCAAATAAGGGACTCAAATGACCAAATTTTCAGATGCTTAAGACCCCAACATCATAAATGAACAACTACTGCAATTAGGGCTGTTAAGAGAGCATGCTGCTCGTGAGCGAGCTCGGACTCGGCTCGCATAAGCTCGGCTCGTGCTCGACTCGAATATTAAATGAAGCGTTTCATGAACACGAATCCTGACTCAAATATTAAACGAAGCTAACTCGGCTCGACTCGGCTAAGCTCGTATAAGGCTCAAATTGGTAGTTATTCACATAATTCCTCATATTAATATTAAAAATTGATGATTTTTTTTTTTTTTTTTTCTAATAGCATCATTTTATTATAAAAGGATGCATATCTTTCTCTTCGAAACCAAGTGCCTTGTTGTATTGACTCGAGCTTCATACTTCGCTAACCAGACTAAGCAAATGCTCATATGCAAGCTGGCTTTTTGAGCTGCTTAAGAGTACTTGAAGTTTAAATTTATAATAAATTAAAAAAATTAAATTAAATATAAGAGACAGCTCGTGAACTGGCTCGGCTCGGCTTGATTTATTATGAGCTCGAGCTTGAGCTCGATTTTTTTGGCTCGTCCTTAAGCTCGGATCAAGCTCGAGTAAAATTTAAACAAGCAGAGCCCGAAGAAGGGAAGCTCGCTCAAACTCGGCTCATTTACACCCCTAACTGCAATTAACCCAATAAACCCAACATCAGAATTCCATCAAATCTTGTTTAAATGTTAATATTATACACTAAAGCAACAATATATATAAATATTACAACAATAAATATAAACTACCAACAATATATATGTATATTCAAACAATATATTTCGTTGTTTTTCATTTTTGCTACTCTCCAAATTGACTGTCTGAAAATTTTAACTTAGCATAATAATATATATATATTAATATATAAATATAATAATATATAAACATTATTAAATAAAATGAAAATCCGGTTCCCGGTTTCCCGGTTCCGGTTTCCCAGTCATTTTTGACACCCCTAAAGAAAAGCACTGATGAGCGTTTTTTCTTTTTGGTCTGAAAAGTTCTTCAACTTTCTTCTTTCCCGCGTAGAAACAAAGCCTTAATCCAAATCGCTGTTCATCGGAATCGTTGGTACTCATTGTCTGAAAAAGATCACAAATTTACAATCACTGGGTTGTGGGTTTTTCGATGGCCATTTCTTCGGAGGATACGGCATCAAGGTTGGTTGATCAAAACCTTTTCTTCTTTGTTTCCCTTTATTTGATCTATTGTTTCATTAGGGTTTTTCTGGGTTTTTCCGTAAAAGGATTTTTGATTGTGTGGGTGTGGGTGAAAATTTTGGGTTTTGTGATTGATTAATAAAATAAAAATAAATACACTCTTCCTCTCCGCCCCCACTCCTCCATAAGACCCGCCGTTTTGGCCCTCGGAGGCTACATGCATGCTCTGCGTCCGACCCATCCTGAGTCCACTCGGCCACTCGAACCCTGTCAGACGCCTTGTCTGGACTCTCGACGAGGTGCAACTCTCACTCTCTTTGTTCTACGTCGACTCCTACGAGTGGACTTGGTGGTGCGTCCGCATCGTCCCTCATGTTCCTTTGCAAACCTGTGTTTGATTTGTTTACTTTTTAGCACTTTGACTAATTATTACTCTAATATGAATAAAAAAAAGGAAATTAATTAATTAATTAGTTAATTAATATTATTAGTTAGATTTAGTATTTCTAGGGTTTTCTCTGAAATTAATGTGAAGAAGGTTCATTGATGGTAGATCTAGAATTCCCTATCCTCTAGCCCAAACTCAGTAAAGTTCTCTCTCCGCCCCCCTCCCCCACCCTTGCACTACTGCTTGACGTCAGATCTTCGCCATTGTTGCATTTTTTTGGCTTTTCCTTTTTTGCATTCATTCTTAAAGTTTCGTACATCTTTTATTGCAATTGATTGTTGCATTTTTGCTTTGCATTAGTATTGATGTCTCTGCCATTTAGTTCTTGCAGGAAGAGGAAAAGTCTCGAAGTAGACAAGATGCTACTCTATCAGTTGCTGAGACCCTTGCCAAGTGGGAAGAGCGTAATGCCCAGCTGGAGTCCTACAATAATGAGATTAAATCTGTTCGTAAAACTCCAAGTATTGGGTTGAAGAAGGGATGCATGAAAGGGAAGGGAGTATCCGAAAACTCATCATGTAAATACAGAGGTGTTCGACAGAGGACATGGGGTAAATGGGTTACTGAGATTCGTGCGCCAAAAGGAAAAAAGATGTGGCTTGACAGTTTTGAAAATTCTGTTGATGCTGCATTGTCTTACGACAAAGCTATAAGCTCGCCTCAACTTTCTAAATGATTGTTCAGCGACAACAACCTCATCAAGCATCTGTTTAACAACTCTGGAAAACTCTGGTTTTACAAATTACTCCGAAAATATAAGCATGAAGCTTGTTACTCCCAATTTAAGAAACGAGGATGGGGAAGATGAATGGAGCAGTAATACTCTACATGCTGCAGTTACTGAAGCCTGCTGCCACACCAAGTAGTACACAGCAGGCAGAAGAAGCAAATGATGAGTGGTCTTCGGAGGAAATTGACGCTCTCTTGGAAACAAATCCAATCCATGATATTGAATCAATGTTGGGTCATGATGTTGGACAGTTTTGGTTCTCTGCCATTGAGAGTATGAATGATACGACAGCAGACACCTTCTTGAGTTCTTAGGCTTCAAATTGCTGACTGAACTAATTCTTTGAGGGTTTTAGATTGGGGAATTGGCTTCATTTTTTGTATAACAATTATACCACATTAGGGTACATCATTTTCAATTGTATATATATGATTAACAAATTTTTCGTTATGCATTTATTGTTGGCTTACTGCTTTGATTTACTACATATTTCTACCTTGTTTCTTATTTAATTAGTTGTTTAACATTGTTTGTTGTCATCTACTTCTAGGACCTTCCTTGGCCGTAGAATCTATCAAATATTGAGTAATAAACTTAAATTCTTATAAAATATCTTCATAAGTCTTTTTTTGTATTTTATTAAATCTTTTAGTTTCTCATTCATCTGAGAGTTACATGAGATTTATCATGTAATGCATATATTGAAGTTACATAGGTTTTACTATGTATGTGGCAATTATAGTTATATATGTAATATAAATGAGTGAATTGAATTGACAAAAAAACCAGTAAAGAAAAACAGGATCGCTTGCAAGTAGAGCCTAGTCCTAAATGACGTTTGAAATTTCAATCGTTAAAAATCAGTAATATTGTATTAAACAAAAATATATTATTTAACTTTTTTTTCCGTGGGATTTCAGACATAGATGTTATCCATATGTCATTTGTTATGTAGTAATTTTTTTTTGCAAAGAGTAGGTGTAAAATTAGTGTTTTTCTTTGTAGTTTTTTGGGGTTAAATTTATCTTTTAGGAAAATAACTTTTATAGAAAGAAAATCACAGAAGCTTTGAAAAAAAAAGGAAATACAAAAAAGACCACACCTAGAAAATCCCTGAGAAAACATATATATATCGAGGAAGACTTACGTACATAAAAATGTGAATTACTTAATAGTTAATACTTAACTAAAGTTACGAGATTAAGGCTAAAAGTTGACTAAAACATACTACGACATAACCCCATTTTACCTGTGAAAATTGATTTCTAAGGCATTTTTTACAATCTTCAATTTTTAATTTATTGGTAGACTTTTACAGTGTTCAATTCGTAAAAGGAATATCTATCTATTGCATCTCTCTCATGCACTCCATTTTTTACTATAGCATACACAACTATATACAAGGGTAGAACAAATAGATTAACGCTAAAAATTCTGACAGCTCTTAACAAAGAACATATCTATTGGAATGTGTCCCTTATCTTTTGGAGATATCTTCTGCTTTTTACCTTTGCTTTGGCTCCCAATGTTTTCCTTCTGGGAAAACCTGATGAGGTTTCAAATTTGTCAATTTTCAGATCAAATGCTTATTTCTGCTAAAAGTATAGATTAAAAATAAAAAATAATAATAATAATAATAAAAAAAAAATAATAATCTCAATTGAGTAAAATAATCTTCCATCAACCATCTCCTTTAACCTCCCTTCCGCTGATCTCCAAAATTTGTACATTTGTGAATTGAGCAAGTAACCACAGATGGAAAAGGTCAAGTATTATGAAGAACGCATTCACTAAATCTAGCTACTTGTCACGCCATGCAGCAAGTGTATTTAATGAATCAAGTCTTGGGAAATATTACGAAAGAACGAATTTGTGAGTTTAATATTTGGGATAAGTTAAGTTGTCTACGTAACACTCAAACCCAACCTCTTTTTAAATTAGTTTTAAGTACCAAATTACCAGAACTACAATGTAATAATCACAATACCTGTGTCTCGGCATTAGAGTTCTAGTCTCACTGCGAGATTCCTCCTTCTGAAGTCTCTCAGCAAGATGAAAATCAGAGTGTTCTTGCCTCTCCTCAACAAATCCTAGAGGTAATTCAAACCCGCATAGTGAACACTTGTAATCATTTACCCACAAAAGTAGCTCTCCCTGATTGGATGAAGAAACTGCCTCGTCATCCAGCAAGTTGGCCCTCTTGTTCACTTCATCTAGGCTGTTACATCTAAACTCCACATAAGATGAATCTGCTTCCAACAACCCAGTCACTGCATTTTGATGAGATTTTGGGTGTGGTGAATTCACCTACACAAAAGGCAAAATCCAAAGAAGAAAAACAAACTCTTAAGTAAATCAACAAGTTAGGAATAAACTAGAAAGCATTGCAATATGAACATCTACATTTTTTTTTTTTTTTGGACAAATTATAAACATCTACATGATCTACTTAAAAACTAAGAAATGCCCACTAATTTACATTTTTCAAATTTAAAATACAGCCCTGAGGGGTTCTAGCAAATCTCTCTCTGCAGGAAAGAGGTTTGACGTTCTAGGGCTGTTCTAAAAGCGTAGGTATTCGCTTTGGACAGCTACACATCAGAAGATTTTAACTATTTCATAATCTTATTAAAATTAATCAACTGTGAGTTTCTACCAACATAAACAGGTCAGAGAATCAGCAAACTATTTTTTTGCTAGAAAGAATGGTTCTTTTTGTTCTCAGTAGTTGGGTGTGTTTGGTTCTTCCAGAACTGATAACTCAGGATCTTTCCACACTGAGTGGTAGATTTCGCAACAAGGTGAATGGCTCCAATATGTTTGTTCTGGGGCTCATGGATGGAGCAGAATCAAAGAACATTTAAAGGAAAAGAACTTTATGAAGCGAGCTTAAGGGACTACTCTTTGTGAAATCTGTCCATGGACTTTGGCTTTCATCCATAACAATAAATATCTTTCAAAACTTGTTGCCAATTTTTTTTTTTTTTTTCTCTCTTTTTGCTTGGTAAACCCAATGTGTACCCTGCAGGATTAGAATTTGCAACCTGTCGCCCACCATCCCACATTTTAGGTAGGTGGAACTGTGCAAGTGCCATTTGGCTAAAGCCCATTGCCAATTTGTTGACACCTCCAATTCTTAATTGTCCTTCCTTTTCATTAGATGGTTTCTCTTGTATATTTTTGTGTACTTGGGTTTCATCCACTCAGCATTTTCAAAGAGTTCTACTACAATTAAAAAAAAAAAGATTCTAGTCTTGGTCAAGATTAGAACCAGTCTTTAAAATTCTCACATACCTTGTTGCTAATAGTGTGCTTGTCTTCCAAATCTGGCAAGTGGCTGCCGTCCAATAAATCTCTATCTTCATAACTACATATCTCATGGCTATCAACAATTGAGCCCAGGGAACTATTATCACTGGTACTTTTCCTATTTGCAACTCCCGATATAAGAAAATCGGTGAGAGTTTTTTGTCTAGTTTCAGATGGAGCACCAACCATGTCTGTATTAAATTGAGACAACCGCAGGCCTGAAATAAGCAATACAACTGCATTGTCATACTCTAAGCCCTACAAGGTGCAAGATTCAATTTTATCATGGTCCCCTCTCCGCCCTATCCCCCCCCTCCATGGTAAAATGAATAGATACTGTACTTTTCTTTCGTAAAGAAGAATATTAATAGCAAATTCTATGGTACCTATCAGTCTCAAAGAGACAGGAAGTTCAGCCTTTAGCAGCTTTGAAGCATATTTCAAAATATCCTCACTTGAGCAAATATACTTTTGCAAAGTTACAGCTCTGGTTCTAACCTGTTGTGGCACATAGTAAACACGGATTACTCATTAGTGATTACTAAATGAGGGGCAGGAATAAATTAGAAGAAGAACAAACAAGGCAAAGAAGTAATAAAATTGTCAGAGAGAAAATAGACTACAAGTCAAGCATAAACCACCCTTCTCCACTTCAAAAGAAAAAGTAAATAAATAAAAGGTTGCAAAGGAGCAGGGAAATTAAGCAGAATTGCTAAAAGAACTACACCAGAAAAAGGTTGCACATCAAATCTTGCAAGTAGGTATTGACTGACTTCATAAAAAGAATCGTAATGGAGGATCAAAAAATACCTCAAAAGATGCTGTTTTTAGTTTAAGAGTCAATGTTCGCCCCAAAAGACCTTCTTTCTGCATGTCAGAAGAAAGCATCTCCGCAAGATCAGCTGCAAACACAACCTTAAACCTTAACAAGGCTAACTTTTGCGCGGGGGTGGGGGGGGGGGGGAATCCAATTATTTGCAAACACAATTTAGTCAGAATGGCTTACATATTACCTATACAATGCCCATAATTGATAACAGATCTATAATTTTAAGAAATTTAGCACGTTTAAACACAACTTTAGATGCCAGTCAGCATAATTTCATGAGGCTGTGACTAAAGGTTTAAGCAAAACCCCAGAAGTTGGAACAAAGAATGCAACTTGGCTGAGTCGAATCAAACCAGCCTTATTCTTAAAAATCTTGAGTCTTGGTTTAAAAATTTTAGATGTGTTTTTTTCTGCTAAAAAATTGGCTGGGCAGAGTTCTAGAGTGAGACATCTCAAACCAAACTAAGCCCAATGACTGCATGCTTTATTACAAACAAATATTCAACAATATAATAATGAAGCACAAGACCACTTACATAATTTCTGATGAAGAAATGCCTCATCATCTGTCGCGGAAAATGTTCTCTCATTACTGATACTCTTCCGTAACATGACTTGAGGGGTTTCAGTTTTCCCAAGCCCCAATGCCACAGAGAGAAAAAAATCTGCAATGAATAGACAATGTGGTCATTGTGGTGATATACTAAATTAAAAAAAATTTAAAAAATAAAAAAACAACAACAACAACAATAGATCACAATCAAAAGGGTACGAGATAAGACAGGGGAAGAACATGTAAAGGATTAAGTAAAAAAGAAAATTATAAATCGAACAACCACTGCGCTTAATTGTTTTGAAAAGTACGCTACATAACGAATTTCAAAATAAACAGAGTGAACATCCAATGGTCATTGGTTTTTAAATAAGAACGGCCTTTGTTTCCAATCCCCTTCACCCCGGTAAAAGAAGGCGAAGGAGTTTAAACTCCAGCAAAGGGGGAAAAGGTACAAAAAGGAAGCAGATCTTTAACTGAGGCAAGGTGCTCTAATCATATAAAATACAGGGTATGCTAAGATGTGAGAGTATAATTTCTATGTTCTTTCGACAATATAACAGGTACATAAAAACATGTTTATGGTGAATCAAAGAAAACAGTAGAAAGAACCGACCAGTGTTCTAACCTGCTGTAGAACGAGAAAATAATGCACAGAGGAAATCACCCTTTTGCAGCATATCCTCACATGTATTGATTCCAAAAACATCCCTTAAAATATGTTCAGTGACCTTACCAATGCCCCCAATCTGTTAAAAAAGTTTGCCCAAGTGTGTGATAAGAAATGTAAATTAAATTGAGACTCCATAACTACATATAACAAAAAAAAAAAAAAAAAAAACTCTCATTCTGCAAGCTCTAACTTTATCAAATAAATAAATCATGTCCTTCCGCTGAAGTAGATCAATAATTCACAAATATACCTTTCGTATGGGAAGTGAGGATATAAATGTCATGACAGCCAACCGGTCATTTGGTAAAATGAATTGTCCATTTGGCTTATTTATATCTGAACAAACCTGAAAAAACAAATATATGGAGGAAGATTTATATAAAGACGTAACATACATAAGCAATCTTAATCACTTTTGACTTAACTGTGTTAACACTATGCAAAACTAAAGTTAAGAGATACAGCTAAAAGGTGACACAAACGCAGATATGTGTGTACCCTCTTTACCTGCAAAAAATTATCTAAAAACATTCAAAAACAAAATAATGGAACATAAGAGAGGGATAAGGCAATTAAGATGTATGTGAACTATCAGTTATTGCAGATGTTAAGCTTGTCCTTGATTTGATTTCCCCTATTTTATGGTTTTACTAACTAGCATACCACCACACTGTGGGCACATAATGTGATTCTGTATTATTCTTAAGAACTCATAACATGGCAGCAATATTCTGCCACCTCCAGAAAGCACATCTCAAACTATATGCCCCAAAACCTCATCTTACGATTGAATTTACGGCTGTTCCTGAAATTTTTCATATATTCTCATTTTTATCTTTCTTCCCCAATCAGCTTCTCATCACAGCTTTTCTTAACCTCCAAACAATTTGATTCTTGACTTCAAAGCAGTCTACTCTATACTTCATAGGCAGGCCTAGTTTTGTGCTATAAGCAATGCATGTAGTTTGACTTGAATACAATGGGAAGCATGCTATAAAAACCATTTTTCCAGCCACCAAAAGTTGAATTCTTCCCTCAAGATGCAAAGAAAAGCCTTCCATCTTTTACACCAAACCTAAAATAAAATGTTTTATGGTAGATATACCTAATATCTATTCGTGGCAATGAACTTCCCCATGAAATAAAATGACTTGCCTTATTGCACAAAATGTGAAGTTCTCTAATAAATTATGCAAACTTCTATTTATTTGCTATATGCCTCAATTTTTTATTTTTTTATTTTTTTTTTTGTGTTGAAAAGGCATATGGTGGATTCCATGCAGGATACACACACACAGAGAATATCAAGAAAATAGCCAGCAGAACCTTAGCAAGTAAGCGGTTTGGTCCCACTCCAGCACTACACGTAAGACCAGTCTCTTCATAAACAGAGGTTCTGAGTTCTTCAGCAATCTTCGCAAAGGCAGAGTAAAAAAACAAGAGGTTTAACATTAAAAGCTTGTCACTATTAATGAACGCAATGAAGCTATGTAAAAAATACAAAATCTAGCATGCACAGGCAATAAATTAATTATATGCGCTAACTTACTTCTCCACTGGAAATGCCCCTTTGTTTGCAGACATTAGTTATGTCAAGGTATGCTTCATCCAAACTAGCAGCCATGAAGTTGGGATCGTACTTCTGAAAAACTAACAAGTAACAACAAGAAATACAAGCAAAGTAATGATCAGCAATTAACAAACGAGCTGCATCACAAATCTTTCTTGAATTTAGAACATCATACCTTTCCTAGTCAAATCACTGTAATAAGTATACTTCTTAAAATCTACGGGAACAAAAATTAACTCCGGACATAATTTACGTGCAATGAAACCAGGCATTGCAGCACGAACCCCAAATCTCCGTGCCTGCAGGGTGATCAGATCAGGTTTAACGAAAAACTTGCTGAAGCAAAGCGAAGATAAAGGCAATCAAAATTTTAAAAGGGGATTAGCAAGTCAATCCAGAGACCGAAAACATCAAAACTAACAAAGAAGTATACATGAAATAGCCATAATTTCATTAATGACCTCCTTTAAAGAAATCAGTAAGCATCCCAAACCTCATAATTGGCGGTGGAGATCATAGACATGCCGCCAACGGCCATTGGCTTGCCCTTTAACATTGGGTTACTTAATGTCTCAACAGCAGCATAAAAAGCATCCATATCTACGTGCAGCCAAATCCTCGTCAAGTCACGTGTAGCTTCTAGCTCTAAAATTCTTCTATCAGCCACCTGCAAATAGAATAAACCAGAAACTGAATGCCCACATAGCCAACATTGTGTTTGTGTGTGTTGGAGGGGGGGGGGGGGGGGGGGGCGCGTGGGAATGTGGATGCAATGAATTATGCACACTAATCGAAGCCGCCTGCAAATAGAATAAACCAGAAACTGAATGCCCACATAGCCAACAGGGGGGGTGGGGGGGTGTGGAATGCGGATGCAATGAATTATGCACACTAATCTGTACTCAGAGCACATATAGGGACAGTTCCCATTTGTAATAAAGTCGGCACTCATGGCAATTGTAATTTACATCCAAAAAGATTTATCCATAAATAGGTTTCATACATCATTAATAAAAATATGGCAAAACCTAAGATCATATCTTACTACATCACAAACAAAATATGTGAAAATACCGTTCGATTGTTAGATATATCGGCTGCCGTGAGCATCGCGCATTGAGCACGCATGCTCTCGACTTTCCGCCTCGTAAAGGCCTCCTTGCGTTCCTCATTCTCGAAATACTTAGATCCTTTGCTCATCTCATACACTATTCTTTGCACTCTCTCTTTGTCCACCCCATCCATACCTAAAATCCTCACAAAATAACACATCACATATTTAAAAGAAAAAAAAAAAAAAAAAAAAAAAAAGTACACAAAAACCAATAATTCCAAGATATAATTGAATTCGTTTCATAAGAAAATCAAACCAACGGCAACGATGAAAAATGGTTAGTCAATTTAAGAGACATACAATAGAAGGATAAAAGTAGCAAAAAATTCAAAAAAGAAAGGGAAATTGGAAGGACGGAAACGTGCCTGCTTTAGCGTTGGTGAAGACAGTGTGGTACGACTGCCATGGCCGAGGCGTGTCGCCTGATGTGCTTTCGCTCTTCTCCATCGCGCTCTCTTTTTTTCTCTCCCTCGCTTCAAATGCTTGTTCAAGAAGATTGAAGAGGGAGAGTGTGAGGCGGAGAGCGCCAAATATTGGGACGAAAGGAGAGGGTTGACACGTGCTTTCCAAAAATAAAAAAAAAATGGTAAAATCCAAATACCCCTCAAACTATCACCTAAATGATAATGTCCCTCTAAATTTTTATTTGCGACAATGTACCCCCAAACTACCAAAATATTGTTAATATTCCCCCAAAGCTAGCAAAAAGAACAAAGTGCCCCTATATATTTATCAATATGACAAAAATACCCCTAAAATTAAAAAAAAAAAAATTAAAAAATTAAAACGAAAATTTTAATTTTTTTTAAAAAAATTATTTTAATTTTTAAACCGAAATTTTTATTTTAAAAAAATCAATTTTTATTTTTTTTAGATTTTTTTAAAATATGTTTAAAAAAACGAAAATTTTATTTTTTTTAAATGAAAATATTTTAATTTTTTTTTAAACGGAAATTTTTATTTAAAAATTATAAAAGAAAACATTTAAAAAAAAAAAAAAACAAACGAAAAATTTTCAATTTTTATATAAAAAAAAAAATCGAAATTTTTAAATTTTTTTTTCTAATAAAAAGATTTTTTTTTTTAATTTTAGGTTTTTCCAGAAATTTTAGTATTTTTTTTTTAAAATTTTACTAAGGGTAGTTTCGTCAATGAGGGGGACATTGACAATGTTTTGGTAGTTTGGGGGGATACATTGTCACAATTTAAAGTTTGGGAGGGACATTGTCAATTGGGTGGTAGTTTGAGATGAGTATGTGGACTTTCCCCCCAAATATATATATATATAAAATTACTAATCAAATTTTTATGGTCAAATTTTATTTTATTTTTTTATTTCAAAATATATATATTGTTTTTTTTTTTTTTTTTTGGGAGGGGCATATGTGATATGTTGAAATATTGTTAATATATTATTCTCAATCAATATTACTTGGGTGGAAATTTTTTGGAAGCACAATTGAAACATAGGCCATCTTATGCTTCAACAAGTATTTGGAATGTAAAGGGTCTTCTAAGGAAGGGCTGGTGTGACCACCTCCTTCAAAGTCAAACATAGGCCAACTCCTTCAAATTTTTTTACTAAATAGAACAATCATGAAGTTATGGTAATATGATTGATGATTTGAAGACTTTACTAAATAGTTTCCATTTATGGCATGTGCAACACGTAAAACGAGAAGGTTATATGGCAACTCATTGCTTGACAAAAAGCGACTCTCCAACAATTATCATAGCAAATATGGATGTAACAATATCCCGATGTTATTCATGATATTGTAATCTCAGGAAACAGATCTTTTCCAATTTATTTGAGACTAGAGAGTATTCAATCAAAGGCTAAGATTTCTTTTTAAAAATCTTAAGGCCCCAAATGGGGCACATGTTTCACTGCTAAAATAATAATAAAATATTATTTATAGTTTTTAATTTTTTTTTTATTAAAAAAAAAGATGGCTGAACACCCCATTTTTGACCTAGGGGAGTGGCAAAGCTAGCCAGTCTGGGGTAGCCGAAGCCACCCTAGTGGTGGCCGGCCACTCCCTAGGGCAAAAATGGGGTGGCCAACCACCCTATATCATTTTTTTTTTTTTTTTAAATGATTTGGCCTTCGAGCCACCCCCAAAGGCCATGGGGTGGCCTAAGGCAAAAATGGGGTCGCACTCTCTTATTCTTCTTCTTCTTCTTTTTTTTTTTCCTCACTTCAAATGCTTGTTTGAGAAGATTGAAGAGGGGGAGTATGAGGCGGAGAGTGCCAAATATTGGGACGAAATGAGAGGAGTGACATGTGCTTTCCAAATATATATATATACTAAACAAATTTTTATGTTCAAATTACTAATCAACCGTCCATGCGCCTCTCCATCATCTTCTACGGCCTGTACTCTTCCATCCTCGGGCGTAGATATATATATACTAAACAAATTTTTATGTTCAAATTACTAATCAACCGTCCATGCGCCTCTCCATCATCTTCTACGGCCTGTACTCTTCCATCCTCATGCCTACGCCCTCGTGCGTGTACCACACGCGCTGCCATGACGCGTGTGGGAAACCCGTGCCTCCGCCACTGATACTTGTTGTCTTTTTTTTTTCACTAGTATTGAAAAGCAATTGATTGTTGCCTTTTTGCATTAATTCTTAAAGTCTAATATACCTTTTATTGCAATTGATTATTGTCTTTTTGCTTTGCATTAGCATTGAACAATTTGTGTGTAGAATTTTGAAAAGATCCATGTGCTGACTCGATGTTCTTGCAAGAAGAGGAAGTAAAGAAGTAGAGAAGACCGAACTCTATCGATTGTTGAGACCCTCGCCAAGTGGGAAGAGCGTAATGCCTAGCTGGAGTGTTGCAATAATGAGATCAAATTAGTTCGTAAAGCTCCAGAAATTGGATCGAAGAAGGGATGCATGAAAGGAAAGGGAAGACCCGAAAACTCATCATTTAAATACAGAGATGTAAGGCATAGGACATGGGGTAAATGGGTTGCTGAGATTCGTGAGCCAAAGGGGAAAAGGCTGTGGCTTGGCAATTTTGAAAATGCTGTTGATCTTGCCTTGTCTTACGATAAAGCTGCAAGAGCAATGTAGAGTTCTCGTGCCCGCCTTAACTTTCTAGATGATTGTTCAGCAACAACCCCATCAAGCATCTGTTTAACAGCAACTCCGGTAAGTTATGGTTGCACAAATTACTCTGAAGATATAAGCATGAAGTTTGTTACCCCGAATTTAAGAAACGAGGATGGGGAATATGAATTGAGCAGTAATACTCTGCATGCTGCAGAAACTGAAGCGGCTGCTGCTGCTGCCACACCAAGTTGTTCACAGCAGACAAAAGAAGTAAAAGATGAGTGGTGTAACATTGAACAAGAATCAATCGGTTTTTAGGATTTGGAACAAGAGTATTCAATGAATGATATGTGGTCTTTGGAGGAAATTAACACTCTATTGGAAAGAAATCCAATCCATGATATTGAATCGGTATTGATTTATGATGTTGGCTATCTTTCGTTCTCTGCCTTTAAGAGTATGAATGATATGACAGTAGACGCCTTCCTGAGTATTTAGGTTTGAGTAAATATATAAGTGAGATAGGAAGGCAGCTGGAGTATTAGAATTATTTTGGATTATGAGGGAGATAGATATGCAGTAATGCAGACTCGGATTGCTAACTGAGCTGATTCTTTAAGGGTTTTAGATTGGGGAATTGGCTTCATTTTTTGTATAACAATTGAGCATAGAATTATAATTCTCTTTCCTTAATACTTTCGCTCGAAAGTTCTTCCTCTTTGCACCCCTCCCCCACCCATACCCTATGTGCCCCCCACCAGCAGATCTACAACTTTTTTGTTTGAGCTTTTGAGCTTAAATCTAGTGCTTTCTTGTTTGATTTTTTGAGCTCAGATCTACTGCTATCTAACAATCACAACTGCCCATGCGCCTTTCCATCACCTTCTACTGTCTGTACTCTTCCATCCTCTTGCCTCTACCCTTGCGCGTGTACCACACGCGCTGCCATGACGCGTATGGGAAACACACGCCTCCGCCATTGATACTTGTTGCCTTTTTCTTTTCACTAGTATTGAAAAGCAATTGATTGTTGCCTTTTTGCATTGATTCTTTAAGTCTCGTATACCTTTTACTACAATTGATTATTGTCCTTTTGCTTTGCATTAGCATTAAACAATCTGTGTGTAGAATTTTACAAACATTCAGGTGCTGATTCGATGTTCTTGCAAGAAGAAGAAGTCTTGAAGTAGAGAAGACCGAACTCTATCGGTTGCTGAGAGCCTCACCAAGTGGGAAAAGAGTAATGCCCAACTGGAGCCTTGCAATAATAAGATCAAATCAGTTTATAAAGCTCCAGGAATTGGGTCGAAGAAGGGATGTATGAAAGGAAAGGGAGGACCCGAAAACTCATCATGTAAATATAGAGGTGTTAGGTAGAGGACAAGGGGCAAATGGGTTGCTGAGATTCGTGAGCCAAAGGAAAAAAGGATGTGGCTTGGCAATTTTGAAAATGCTATTGATGCTGCCTTGTCTTACGATAAAGCCACAAGAGGAATGTACGGTTTTCGTGCCCGCCTCAACTTTCTAGATGATTGATCAGCAACAACCCCATCAAGCACGTGTTTAACAGCAACTCCTGCAAGCTCTTGTTGCATAAATTATTCTGAAGATATAAGCATGAAGCTTGTTACCCCTAATTTAAAAAACAAGGATGGGGAAGATGAATGAAGCAGTAATACTCTGCATGCTGCAGAAACTAAAGCGGCTGCTGCTGTTGCCACACCAAGTAGTTTGCAGTAGGTAGAAGAAGCAAATGATAAGTGGTGTAACATTGAACAAGAATCAAGCGGTTTTAAGGATTTGGGACAAGAGTATTCAACGAATGATATGTGATATTTGGAGGAAATTAACTCTCTCTTGGAAAGAAATTCAATCCATGATATTGAATTAGTATTGGGTCATGATGCTGGCTATCTTTAGTTCTTTGTGGTTGAGTGTATGAATGAAATAACAGTAGACGCCTTCCTGAGTTTTTAGGTTTGAGTAAATATATAAGTTAGATAGACAGGTAGCTAGAGTATTAGAATTATTTTGGATTATTAGGGAGATAGATATGCAGACTTAGATTGCTGACGGAGCTAATTCTTTAAGGGTTTTAGATTGGGGAATTGGCTTTATTTGTTGTATAACAATTGAGTGTAGAATTAGAATTTTCTTTCCTTAATACTCCCGCTCCAAAGTTCTTCCTCTTCGCCCCCTTCCCCCACCCATACCCTATGTGCCCCCCATCGGCTACTGATTGAAGTCAGATCTACTACTTTTTTGTTTGAGTTTTTGAGCTTAGATCTACTGCTTTTTTGTTTGAGTTTTTGAGCTCAGATCTACTGTTTTTTTGTTTGAGTTTTTGAGCTCAGATCTACTGCTATCTATCAATCACAACCGTCCACGCGCCTCTCCATCACCTTCTATCGTCTATACTATTCCATCCTCTTGCCTCCGCCCTTGCGTGTGTACCACATGCGCCGCCATGACGCACATGGGAAACACGCGCCTCCACCATTGATACTTGTTGCATTTTTTTCTTTTCACTAGTATTAAAAAGCAATTGATTGTTGCCTTTTTGCATTGATTCTTAAAGTCTCATATACCTTTTACTGCAATTGATTATTGCATTTTTTCTTTGCATTAGCATTGAACAATCTGTGTGTAGAATTTTGCAAAGATTCAAGTGCTGACTCGATGTTCTTGCAGGAAGAGGATGTCTCGAAGTAGAGAAGACCGAACTCTATCGGTTCCTAAGACCTTCGCCAGGTGGGAAGAGAGTAGTGCCCAGCTGAAGTCTTGCAGTAATGAGATCAAATCAGTTCGTAAAGCTCTGGAAATTAGGTCGAAGAAGAGATGCATGAAAGGAAATAGAGCACTCAAAAAACTCATCATGTAAATATAGAGGTGTTAGGCAGAGGACATGGGGGTAAATGGGTTACTGAGATTCGTGAGCAAAAGGAAAAAAGGCTATGGCTTGGCAGTTTTGAAAATTCTGTTGATGCTGCCTTGTCTTAACATAAAGCTACAAGAGCAATGAACTGTTCTCGTGCCCACCTCAACTTTCCAGATGATTGTTCATTAACAACCGCATCAAGCATCTATTTAATAGCAACTCGGGCAAGCTTTGGTTGCACAAATTACTTTGAAGATATAAGCATGAAGCCTGTTACCCCGAGTTTAAGAAACGAGGATGAGGAAGATGAATGGAGCAGTAATACTTTGCATGTTGCAGAAATTGAAGTTGTTGCTACCACACCAAGTATTACGCAGTAGGTAGAATAAGCAAAGGATGAGTGGTGTAATATTGAAAAAGAATCAAATGGTTTTTGGGATTTTGGAAAAGAGTATTCAACGAATGAAATGTGGTCTTTGGAGGAAATTGACGCTCTCTTGGAAAGAAATCAAATCCTTGATATTTAATCGGTATTGGGTCATGATGCTGGCCAGCTTTGGTTCTCTATCATTGAAAGTATGAATGATATGACAGTAGACGCCATCTTGAGTTTTTAGGTTTGAGTAAATATATAAGTCAGATAGGCAGGCGGCTGGAGTATTATAATTATCTGGGATTATAAGGGAGATAGATATGCAGACTCAGATTGCTGACTGAGTTGATTCTTTAAGAGTTTTAGATTGGGGAATTCGCTTCATTTTTTTGTATAACAATTGAGTGTAGAATTAGAATTCTCTTTGCTTAATACTTTCGCTCAAAAGTTCTTCCTCTTTGCCCCCCCTCCCCCACTCCCACCCACCCATACCCTATGTGCCCCCCACTGGCTATTGCTTGAGGTCAGATCTATTGCTTTTTTGTTTGAGTTTTTTAGCTCCGATCTACTGCTATCTCACAATTACAAATGTCCACGCACCCCTCTCGCCTCCGCCCTTGCGTGTGTACCACACGCGCCACCATGACGCGTGTGGGAAACACGCGCCTCCGCCATTGATACTTGATGCCTTTTTTCTTTTCACTAGTATTAAAAAGCAATTGATTGTTGCCTTTTTGCATTGATTCTTAAAGTCTTATATACCTTTTATTGCAATTGATTATTGCCTTTTTGTTTTGTATTAGCATTGAACAGTTTGTGTGTAGAATTTTGCTAAGATCCAGGTGCTGATTCGATGTTCTTGTAGGAAGAGGAAGTCTAGAAGTAGAGAAGACCGAACTCTATCGGTTGTTGAGACCCTTGCCAAGTGGGAAGAGCGTAATGCCTAGATGAAGTCTTGCAATAATAAGATCAAACTAGTTCGTAAAGCTCTAGGAATTGGGTCGAAGAAGGGATGCATGAAAGAAAATGGAGGACTCGAAAACTCATCATATAAATACAAAGGTATTAGGCAGAGGACAAGGGGTAAATGCGTTGTTGAGATTTGTGAGCCAAAGGGAAAAATGCTATGTCTTGTCAGTTTTGAAAATGTTGTTGATGCTGCCTTGTCTTACGATAAAGCTGAAAGAGCAATATACTATTCTCGTGCTCGCCTCAACTTTCTAGATGATTGTTCAGCAACAACCCCATCAAGCATTTGTTTAGCAGCAATTCCGAGAAGCTCTGGTTGCACAAATTACTTTAAAGATATAAGCATGAAGCTTGTTACTCCAAATTTAAAAAACGAGAATGGGGAAGATGAATGGAGCAGTAACACTCTGCATGCTGCAGAAATTGAAGCTACTACTGTTGCCACACTAAGTAGTACGCAGTAGGTAGAAGAAGCAAAAGATGAGTGGTGTAACATTGAACAAGAATCAAACGGTTTTTGGGATTTGGGAGAAGAATATTCAACGAATGAAATGTGGTATTTAGATGAAATTGACGGAAAGCGTCAATTGTCATAGCAAATATGATTGATTGATGATTTGAATGCTTTACTAAATAGTTTCCATTTATGGCATGTGTAACACATCAAACGAGAAGGTGATATGGCAACTCATTGCTTGACAAAAAGCGGCTCTCCAACAATTGTCATAGCAAATATGGATGTAACAATATCTTGATGTTATTTATGATATTATAATCTCATAAAAAACAGATCCTCTTCAGTTCATTTAGGATTGGAAAGTATCCAGTTAAAGGCTAAGATTTCTTCTCAAATATCCTAATGCCCCAAACAGGACACCTATCCCACTACTAAAATAATAATAAAATATTATTTATAGTTTTAAAAAATTAAAAAACAAAATAATAATAAAAAAATAAAGGGTGGCGGAGCCGACCGGTCTAGGGTGGCCAGCCACCCTAGATCAATTTTTATTATTTTTCTTGATTTGGCCCTTGGGGGTGGCCGAAACTCCCCCAAGGGCCATGGGGTGGCCGAAGTCACCCCAAACCGGCTGATTTGGGTGGCTTCCAGTGGTGGCCGGCCACCCCCTAGGGCAAAAATTGGGTGGCTAGCCAACCTAGATCAAATTTTTATTTTTTTGATTTGGCCCTCGGCACCCCTAAGGGCAATGGGGTGTCCAGCCACCCTAGATCAAATTTTTTTTTTTTTTTTAAAAAAAAATTGTTCCGCCACCCCATTTTTTTTTAAAATTTTTTTAACTACAAATAATATTTTATTATTATTTTAGTAGTGGAACATGTGTCCCAGTTGGGGTCTTAGAATTTCTGAAAAGAAATTTTAGCCTTTAACTGAATACTTTCCAACCCATTTTGGACTGGAGAGGATCGGTTTCCAATATCATAGAGTGTTTATTTTTTAAAAGTCTAATGAAATCATTAAATTTTCACTAATAAAATAAAATATTATTCTCCACTAATCTGTTTTTTTTCTTTTTGGTAAAATAAATTATTATAAGTATGATTTAATTAGTCGTATACTAAAATCAACACATGAACTCGTAACAACAACAAACTAAAATCAACAGCATCTCATAGTAAGTATTAATATATAAAATATCGAAGAAATAAGGAATGATAAAACCAATAAGCAAAAGAATAGAAATGATGAAAGAAAATAAGAGAAAAAAGAAGTATAAAAAAAGTGGGTCGTGCTATACTTTAAAATTTTAAACATGTTAAGGCACTTTCTTTTATTTTTTTTTAATCTAAACGTTTATAGCATGTTAAATGGCCTCCTCTTATTTTATTTTTCTTGAGGCTTTTGATTTTTTTTTTTTTGGTTGATAAATTTAATATAAAAGGTATTTTAGGCCTTTAATAAATTATGAACTTTAAAGTGGTAGCCTAATGAATTAGGATCATCTTCATTTTATTTGAACTAGTTAATATCCCGTTACTTATAGTGGATGGGTATTTTTGTCTCCTCAAAAAGTGAAAAGACAAAAATACCTATTTACTATAACTAATTAGATATTATTCAATTCATTTGAACCGAAGAGAATTTGTTCATAGTCTTAATTGGAGTAGCCATTACACCGGACCTCACTAATAGCTACGGCAGTCAGGGATTGGGTATGAGGAAGAGAGAAAAGTTGTGACCAAGTCAAAAGTGAGTTATTACTTATAAAAGAAAAAAAGGGGGTTAAATTCATTTTACTTCTTAATTCATTGATTTTTCAATTCGAACTCCAATGTTTAAAAATTGGCAATATACCCCCTTAATATTTCAAAAAATTTCAATTCAGACCCTTCGTTACTAATTTTGGTCTAATTAGACGGAAATCATAAGTTTTAATGGGAGTAATTACGTAATTTCATAGGTTTTAATGATGACAAAATTGAAATAGAAGACATCAAAGTCCCATGTGAAACGCACATGAGATGATTTTCGTCCAATTAGATGGAAGTTAGTAACAGAGAGTATGAATTAAATTTTTTTGAAACATTAGGGGATACATTGCCAATTTTTAAATATTAAGGTTCGAATTGAAAAATCTCTAAAATTTTGGGGGTAAAGTGAATTTTTTCAAAAAAATAAAATAAATAAATAATGAGTTATTGAGTGTGGATAGAATCAAATGTTTTGTTTTATTTGAGATTCTCATATTACAGTGGCACAATCTACTAATCGTATGTTTGAGAAATTTGGAGGCAAGTCCTTATCAATACAATAAAATATAATAAATATTTAGGTGATAAAGATAACAATGTTAACGTGCCAAATCCTTAATATTTTATTTGAAAATGATTTGAGAAAATTTGATATATAAGGAATAATGATAGAAATTATATTTTTTATTCAATAATTAATTTAGGAAAAATTTTATAAAGGCTCTTTAAATTTTCATACCTTTTGAGAAAACCTCTCAAATTTTAAAAACTCTTAATTTCACCCATTAAATTTTTAATTTGATGCGATCTACCCCTCCATTAGGGTTTGAGTTAAACATATATAAAAATGGATGAAATTATCTTATACCCCTAGAAGTTTTATAAAATTTAATTTTACCTTTAATTTCACATTAAAATTAAAAAAAAATACAAAAAGGTGAGGGTATCTTAGTATTTTTCTTTTTTCATAGCATTCGTTAGGATTTAATGTCAAATCCCAAGGGAAGAAGTAGATTCCATTAAATTAAAAGTTCGAGAGGTAAAATTGTGAGTTTTTGAACTTTGAGAGATTTTCTCAAAACACAAAAAAGTTTAAGAAACCTTTGTGAAGTTAACTCATTAATTTACAATATTTACTGGATAATTCAAAGACACCCTTTTAAGAGTTGGTTGAGAGTATCACATTGAGATAAATAATTAAGGGTGTGTTTGTTACACGATTTTGATATGATACTATTCATCTTACTTTTTCATTTTTTCAACATTCTCTTACTTTTTATATCACATCATTCACTTTTTATTGGTATTCAAATAAAAAAATAACTACAAAATAAATTTTTTTTATTTTTCTATACAAAACATTATTACTTTTTCACTTAAAAAAAAAAAAATTCATACTTTTTTTTATATCAATCAATTTTTGCTATACTATCGGACTAATATTTTTTTTTTTAAAAAGATGAAATTTTTTTAACAAACACAAATATTTGATTTATCCTATTGATGCTCACTCTTAACACCCTGTTTGTTTTGAACATTGTCATCCAGTCTCTCCTCTTTCTTCTCCCCTTCTCCATCTCTCTTCTCTTGCCAAACGCGGCATAAACGAAAGCTAATCCAATTTTCAATCTATCGTTCCATTGACCCCACCTTAACCGTTCGACAAGGCAAACAGGCGTCACTCTTTCCCCCACACTTTCAAGAAAAGAAAAGAAGATAAGATATAAAATAAAATAAAGATATTTGTTGAGTTTGCGCACGAAACAAAACCGTCAAGTTAGTCTGCGTTTTCTTCCTGAAACCTCTCAACCTCGTATAAAGCAAAACGCTTTTGAACTCTCTCTCTCTCTCTCTCTCTCTCTCTGCTTTTCTCCGAAGCTTACACTTCAACTTCGCTCGCAAATTCTACGCTCTCTCCCCCACGTTTCCTCGAAGCATTCAGTAGCCTTCCCATCTATCTCCCCTCTCTCAGTCTCTCTATAAGCGCTTAAATTTTGCTTTTCGTTTTGTGAGGAATCGGAGAGGGTTACAGGGAAGGAGAGGCGTAGGCGATCTCAGTGCATGACGAGCGCGTCGGAGCTATTTTACACCCGGAGGTCTCGCTTGGGCCGGAGCAGCCCGGATCTAGGGTTCGATCGGAGTTCTCAATATAGCCACGGTTCTCGTCGCCATCATTGCGATCCTCTCGTTCTTCATCATCATCATCATCGACGTGATTTGGGTGGCGGCGATCCTCTCCGGCGGTCTTTGCACTCGTCGCATCACGCGGTAAAAATCCATTGGTTTTACAGCTTTTCTCTCTTTGGTTGATCAGAAAATGGAGTACCAAAGCAAAGAAAGAATATATATTTCAAGTTTGGGGATTTCTATTTCTATATTATTTCATTCTTTAAGTTGAATGTAATTTAGATATAAATTTAGCTAATTAGGCTCGGTTCGCTGGAAATTATTTCCTTTCACAGTTGAAACATATATGTACGAGTCATATGTATGTGTGTATAATTGTATCTGGTTTAGTGGAGGTGGAGCTTGTATTCCATTTTTCTTTCTGTGTTCCAAATTTTGAGAAACTAGAGGCCTTGAATTTCTTTTCATTTTATTATCATTCGGGTTTTAGCTGATTTATGAGGATTTGATCTTTTTATAAGTAATTCAAATTTTATTTGACGCGCATCAGCGGGTAGTATAAAGGAGAGACACCCAACTAGCTAAAAGAGGAAGAAGACAAATCTAAACATTCTAGAAAATTAGAAAAGCGAGAACTATTGTGGGCAACCATCCAAACATAAAGAGACTTAAACATGATAGCCTTCAACTCTATGAGCATTTGATCTTGAACTGATGTTCCTTGAGATTTTTTTTTTTTTTGGTTCAAATGTGATAAGTTCACTTTACGGTTGTGTTAAGATGTTATAATTTGATATAAAAATTGGGTAGATATTGCTCATATATTGCGTCTAAGCTAAGCATGAATCTAAACTAGGGTAGACATTGCTAGGGTATTCAGAAATACTTTGTCATAACAGTGTTTGTGTTTGCGTCTGTGGTAAAAGCTTAAAGTTGAAAATCAATATTTGTCTAGTGGTTGAGTACGTGGAGTTTCATGCTATCATTTCCCCTCATTTGTATATTCTCTTGCCTTGCTAAGGAGCGTGCATCAGTTCGACTTGACCAAAGTACAAGTCAGCTTGTTTCAAGCAACAGTGCCAACACAGAAAATTTAAGTAGGCCAAGATTAAGTGAGAATGAAAGGCTTCCTGGGGCTGTGCTACTTGCAAGGGAAAGGCTTCTGGAGAGGTTGAGAGGGGTGCCTCTTTCTGGAATCAGGTCAGTGCTTACTACCATGTGCATGCTTGTACTTTTTCTAGAGTGAGTTTGGATATCCAATTAAGATTCTTTTGGTAAGTAGCAAATTTCATTAAAAAGGCGCAATAAGGGCACAACCCTTGTACATGGGATGTCTATGAAAGAGACATTAGAAAAGGAAAGCTAGCATCTTAAATTGATAAGATCAAAGAATTCCTACAAATAAGAAAAGAGAATAAAGTGGTTACCGCCGCCCTGTCATAAAGAGACCTCAGGAATAACTGAATAAGAGCTTCATCCTCATTACCAGTAACTCACATCCCTCAAAAGTGAAATTCTACCAACATTAGCTTGGCATTGGAAATCAATGTTTTTCAACACCCGAAGGTAGCCGCACAAGCCTAAGAGAGAGTGTAGGGGGTGCTGGTTCCTTCATTATTTTAGCAAAAGTTCCTGCAGCGCGAGCTAATCCATTATTTTCTCTTCAAAGACACCACATTAAATACAAAAAGAATTACTATCCAATTATCACTGTTTCAGTGTTTATGTTGTTTCTAGCAGTGCAATAATTCATCCACCATTCCATGCATCACCCACGTAACCCCTAACAAACAAAACACAAGATTCCACATTCCCGTAGCAATGTCACAATGAAGAATTTGATGTTCCACCATCTTCCTATTTGATTTGCGCAGGCAACACCAATCTACAATGAAAATTTATTAGGCATTATGCTTAACTTTCATGCCAAATTGTCATTGTACATCTGCACAATAAAGAGATTGGATTCATCAATGCTACTGGTGACTAAAATATGAAAGTTTTGCATTTATGAATATTCTGATCACAGATTTGCAATTCTTGCTGGATCCAATTTTTTCTTTATCTGGCTCCAGTTTTAATAGATAGACTTGTATCTGTAGAAGCAAAGTACGCTATATGATAAACCCATTTAATCAGAAACATTCTCAACTTTCTTGCAATCAATCATCCTGCACATTAAGCATGTGATTTAAATGTCTTATGGAAAAAGTAATTATGAACTGTAGGAATTGCGTAATGTTACTCGTATTATTTTGTCAAACTGATAGATTTTCTTTTTGACTTGTGCTTAAGCCAATTCAGTCCTATAACTGTTATTGTCCTGAATTGGGTAAGTGATGCAATGAGATAATTAAGAAATTAGCTCTTACCAGAGTTCCTGAGTTCAGCTGATCTTTGGCCGTTGGCTGAGATTGTGGCAGTACAGTTAAATTGGTTTATTGATATTTTCTTTAAAAATATATCTCATTTCAAAAAAAAAAAAAAATTATGCGAGATCAAAATGCTGCAGCCTTTACATGGTACTATGGTCTAGGCTACTTCTGAAACTATTTTGAATGCAAAGATCTGTCTCCCCTCTCATTGGTTTAAAATAATAGTTCTCTGTTTTGTTTGGATTTTTATTTAGGGGAACCAGGAGACCATCACCTTACATTTATCACAGCGAACCAATGCTTGAAGAAGATATAAGAGGGCTGTTTGATATTGTTCGGGACACAGGGACTCGAATCTCGACAGGTCAGTCTGAAAGCTCAACCATTACTGAGTTGACCTCCCAAATCGAGAGGCTGCAACTATTGCAAGAACCAAAGAAGAAGCCACCCGGTCTCACTCAAGAAGCCCTGGACTGTTTGCGCCTGGAGGTTTTTAGCAGCACCGTTGAAGGAGTGGCACCAAACGCTTCACAGGATTGTAGTATATGTTTGGAGACTCTCTTGGAAGGAGATGAGCTTATACGCTTGCCTTGTGGGCATAGATTTCACTCTGCCTGCTTGGATCCCTGGGTTCGAACCTGCGGAGACTGCCCGTATTGCCGTAGAGGTATAGTTGTAAACAGTCACAGAGCAATGAAGACGACGTAAATTTCACTCGGGTGTTTTTGTATTTCCTGGATTTCTTAATGGTCGTGAAAGTTTTGGTATTTTGACTAAATTATATATGATTTGTATCTACTGTTTTGTTGTACACGGGGAAAATTTCCTGAGTTTTGAATCCTTGTTTTTATATACGTACTCAAGTAAAAATGTTTCATTTGTTGAATGTGAAGTTGGAATTCATGTTTATGTACTTCCGAGTCTTGTAGAATAAGAGGGTAAACTGTTGATACATGGAGAACTAAAGATTTAAATGCACAATTTTTAAATTATGGTCATGATAATAATATTATGTATTTAATTTGAAATGGGGAAGATTCTTGTTCAGTGGACCTTGGGCATGAGTTAAAAGTCAATTAATCGTCTTCACTTCCTATGGTTAAGAGGGTTAAGAGTAAGAGAGATTACAACAATAATTTGGAATTCAACAGTTATAGAGAAATGCTTCGGTTATAAATTGAAAAACATTTTAAAAAGCATGAGATTATCAGTCATGACTATGAATTCTAAAAATGTTAAAAGCAAAATCCATTCATTTAACCTAAAAGACGAATACTAAATTAACTTGAAAAATCTGGTTATAAAAATAACAAGTCAAGTAAAAAGAAATTGGAATTGTGCCAACTAAAAATAAAAAATAAAAACATTTCCTCCAAACCACCCTTTGCAAATTTATTTTTATTTACATTAATAATACATAAAAGACAGTTTCATAACACAGATTTGGGGTGTAGTGTATTATTATTTTTTTTCTTCTTCTTATTTTTATTTATTTATTATCTATTTATTTTGTTTGGGCTTTGTTTTACGGAAACAAAGGTCCATAGTCCTTCGTGTGAAGTTTAGAGAAGCTCCAAACCCGGCCCGCTGGTTCAAGATTGGCATTGACGGCACAACTCGGAACCTTCGTTCGGGTTCCTTTTTGGATAATCGGAAGAGCAGCAGAGAGAGGCAGAGTCAGAACGTGGCGACGATGGAACACAGTGAAAAAGGAAAAGAAGCAAAGCACCACGACGAAGAAGAAGATGAGGAAGAAGAGCGACAAGAAGTACAAGAAATATGGAGTTGGGGAGCAGGAACGGAGGGGCAGCTGGGCACGGGCAGGCTAGAGGACGAGCACCTCCCTCAGCTGCTTCACCTTCCTTCTATGGCCTCCGCCGGACCCATTTCTTTGCTCTCCTGTGGCGGCGCTCACGTTATTGCCTTGACCTCCGGTGCCACCCTCCTTTTCTTCTCTCTTTGTTTTTCTCCGTCTAAAAAAAACCCATGATCTTTCTTCTTCTTCTTCTTCTTCTAATTCATGCATTTAATTTCCTTACTTTTTTTTGAATTACAATTGGGTAACTGTTTTTCAATACACTTTGTAGGTGGTAGGGTACTGACATGGGGAAGGGGTACATCTGGCCAACTAGGCCATGGTGATATGGTTAATAGCTTGTATCCCAAGCTTGTCGCTTCCTTGCAGGCTTACTTCATATCCCATGTTTCTGCTGGATGGAGCCACTCTGGATTTGTTTCAGGTGGGTGGGAGGTGATTTTGGAATCCCAGTATTTTCTCATTGATAGTTGTTGTTAATTTATAATTTCAGATAGTGGGTGTCTTTTGATTTTGGAATCCCAAGATTTTCTCATTGATATTTGTTGTTGATTTATAATTTCAGATACTGGGTATCTTTTTACCTGCGGGGATGGGTCGTTTGGTCAGCTTGGGCATGGGGACTACAGTTCACATTGCTCTCCTGTAAGAGTCTCATTCTTTGTTACTAAGCATGTTGAACAGATAGCATGTGGTATGCGCCATTCGCTTGTGTTGTTGAAAGGTAAATTTGCGTGGTAAATCTGGTGTGTCTACTGGTATTAACAGGCTGTTATAGCCTACAGATACTGTTTCAATAGGATGCACCATATATGTTCCTGCGATATGCTTAAAGAATTGTGTTTCTTGTCATTTATGCAACAAAGAAATCAGAGATGGATAAACAGAAAGGACGCATTTCATCAAGAGTTTCTGTGCTTTGATGATTCCCTTGAGCTAGTGTATGATAGATGTATAGAAAAGAAAAATTGATTGATTGATTGCTGAAAAATAGAACGAGGACGATGGTGATGCTCTAGAGGCAGAGCTTTGAAAAAGACAGTTTTCTGTTTTTTTTTTTTTAGTGGAATTGATATTTCTAAAGAACTTTAAAGAATAATGGGAAGGAATAATCTTACTCTGATGGACACAAGCTATATCCATGGAGTAGAACTCCCTAGCTAAAGTAAAGTATAAACCTGATACTCTCATCTAGTTCAAGCTTTGATCACTAAGATCAATGTGATGCAGGTTCTTCAGGATTTCGAACTTATGCATTTGGGTCTGGGAAGCGTGGTCAACTAGGCATCTCCAACGATAAGATCAAATCAGTTAGTCTTCCTGAAGTAACTCATGGATTGGAGGATGTCAGAATCGTTAGCATAACTGCAAATGGAGATCATAGTGCAGCATTATCTGGTGAGTACATCCAATTTTCTCTTGCTTGATATGGCAAACAAGGCGGAATATAAATTTGTACATTTTTCTAGATCATCAAATCAGCTGAAAAATTTAAATGCGATGGTCCAAATTTTTGACCCAATGCAGAGTCTGGTGAACTGGTGAAGCTTATAATTTAGCATCAGTTGATGTACATCTTTTGGCCAATTTAGCATGGATCTACTCTACCCTCTAATTTGTTGTTGTTGCTGTGTTGTGTCAGTTGATGGACATCTTTACACTTGGGGAAGAGGGTTCAGTGGCACTCCAGATGCTCACTTTCCTCAGTGTTTACTTTCGTCTTTCTTGTTTACCAGAGCAGCTCTTGGATGGAACCATGCTCTAGCATTGACTAGTATGTAAATACATTTCCTTTTCCTCCTCTGTCTCTCTATATTTAGTTTTTCTTTGTTTTTGTCTTTAGTGAAATAGCAGTGTTAGTCCTTTGGCATCTTAAACAGGTGATGGGGAAGTTTTTATGCTCGGTGGCAGCTACCATGGAGTCCTTGGTGATCTTGAGAAAATGAGCCCAAAACAATTACCTGGTATGACATCTAAGTAGTTGGGAGCATCTGGTTGTTCTAGTAACTTGTTTATCACTATACCTGCCCCATAAACCAGAACCGTCTGGTTAATGGGTACATAGCTGAAGCTTGATAGTTCAGATGATAGTAAACTGCAATTGCTTTACCTCTTAAGCTCTTCAGTCTTTACTGCCAATAAGCACTCAATTACTTGTGTGTTTCCTTATGCTCACAGATCCCAGAGGTGCTATCCTGGAGAAGGTCTCTGGTCTTGATGCTTTAAAAATTGTGCATGTTGCAGCTGGAGCTGAGCACTCTGCAGTGGTAACAGGCAAGATTCTTTTAATCTCTATAGTTTCATCTCTATTTTTTGGTCAGTTGCTGATTCATATTTCTATATAATTGTGGTTGCAGAGAATGAAGAAATAAAAACATGGGGTTGGGGTGAACATGGTCAACTTGGCTTGGGGAATACATGTGATCAAACTAGCCCCCAAGCAGTGAGCTTAAGTAACAATCCCAAAGAAACTGCCACATTCAAAGTTTTTTGTGGTAGTGGGTTTACATATGCCATACAGAATCCTTGTGTATAATCATCCAAAGTTTTTTTTGCATGAGATTCACATTGCATTCACATTTTTTTTTACAAGTCATATGAATTTGAAAAAAAATGATTATCATTTGGCGTGTTGATTTTAGAAGCCACATTATTTTTGAAATGACACGAGGAATTTTCAGAATTACTCGTGTTACATATACTAATCCTCTGATAAGTGAATCATGAGCCACCCGGTCTCTGTTTACAAAGAGGCAAAGAAAGAAAGAAAAGGCCTGGCTTCATGCACTACTACTGTCTTTACGATGATGAAATATTCATACATATTACTCTACTCCTTCTCCGTCCTCTGCAAAAATAGCATGATAATTTACATGTTTTGTCAATGTTAAGTATCTCAAAAGCACCATAAACTTGTGTTTTTTATCTTTGTAAACAGAAAAAGGTTTGTACTAGCAGAGAAAGCTGAAAATCCTGTAATATGGCAATTGAGATGCAATCTAGGAAAAAGGATGATCTCAGGCGGTTTTTCTAAATGAACAATGCCATTCTTTAGAACTTAATCCTATAAATTCCTGAACTAATAAACTAAACACAATTTCATAGCAGAGAAAATATAATTGCATGCAGAAATGTGTATAGTTTTTTCTTGACAAATGCAAAAAGCCTGCACAATTCATTCACGTCTTTGAGACTAAATTCAAATTAGATAAAAATAAAGGGCTATCTATTTATGATTTTTCCCAAAAAAAAAAAAAAAAAAATTCTTTTTGGGAAATGCCAAAAATATTACCCTATTATTATTATTATTGTTATTTTAATTAAAAAGGTTGGAGGGGGAGGCCAATTATAGTTATCCTACTTGAGCGTAACTATAGTAATACCAACCCGAGGGACGCCGCTCAGGAGGAGCTTAGACGGTAGGAACCGCAAACATTTTCTCAAGACCCGACCCGGTCGTACCTTAACACCCACCCTACTATGGCATTAATGATACTCAATATAAATAACAGTAATAAGCTAAGAATTAATGATACTCAATATAAATAACAGTAATAAGCTAAGAAGCTTTCATTTCAAGAGTCGAACTCAAGTCTTAATGTATGTCCAATAAGAATTTTATTGAGACCGTTGAACTACTATCATTGATGGTCCCCTATAATTAATATATGAAGTCTTTGGTAATTGATTTCGTTTGTCCTGATACATATTTTTCCTTCCTCGATTAAGCTTTCCCTTTCAATTTCTGTACAGCTTATTCCTTCTCCAGTAAGTTCTCTTTCATATTTGGTAAGTGGTTGTGCAGATGATGATTGATAAATAAAGATGATACGTGGTGCACAGTAAACCCTAAAAAGTAGAGCAAAAATGGCATCGAAGGCTGCAGCTACTAGCTACTAGCCTACTAGCTAGGGCATGAGTCAAAAGTCAAAAAGTCAATTAATTGTCTTCACTTTCTATGGTTAGGAGGAAGAGAGATTACAACAATAATTTGGAATTCGAACAAACTTTGAATTCAGTGAATTCTGAAAAATCCATTCATTTGACCCAAAAGGCAAATACTAAATTAACTTGAAAAAATCTGGTTATCACCTCCTCAATTACAAGAGAACAAAGTTTTTCTTTAAGTTAGGTTATATATATATATATATATTTTAATAAAAAAATCAATCTATTAAATAATATGTGTCTTTCGAATATATAATTGTCACATTCTTTATTAGAAGAAATTGAAATTCTGCCAACTAAAAAACTTAAATAAATAAAAAAAAAAAAAGAGTAGAAAAATCCCCCAAACCACCCTCTAGAATTGATTTTCTATTTACCATAACAAATAGAAGACACTTGGATAACGCGTGGAATAAATACTACAGCATGAATTAAGAATAGTTTGGTAATGCGATTTTGCAGGCTAAAAATATGATTTTTAAATTAAATTATAGAAAATGTGTAGGTTAGGAGTGCTGTTTTCTAAAAAATAGGTATTTGAAAATGTAGAAAAATTTGCCTTTCGGAGTGCTTTTAGCAATGTGATTTCGTACTTGCAGACCAAAAATGCGATTTTAAACTAAATTGTAGAAAATTTATTGTTTAGGAGTTTTTTTCCTTTTTTTTAAAAATTTTTTTTATTAATTGTGATTACAAAACGTAGAAAAATTTGTATTTTTAGATGCTTAATTGCATTTTTAAATAGCACGTTTTGAAATTGTAAACCCAAACGAGCCTTTCAAATTGCAGGTAAGGGAGCGCATTTTTAAAAATTTACTATTTTAAAGGCTAAACTGAGTTTTCAAATCACACATTTTAAATTGCTATTTTTAAATAAGTAATACTAATTACCACAAAACATCCTACAAAACTGATGTGGTAAGGTCTAATAGTCATTGATTTTTTTTTTTTTTTTTTTAACAATGATTGATCTAAAGATTACTTAGACATTACCACGTCGGAGACATTTGATGTTTATGTGTTATGTTTGAAATCACAAACCCTAATCAACCCTAATGTCTTGCAAAAATTTAGTTCCAGCAAAAAGAAGAAAAGAAAAGAAAAGAAAAGAAAACCTCTATTTCCTATTTTGCATGAAAACGAAAATAGAAAAAGCACATTTTTTTAATAACGCGTAGAGTAGGAAAGCAAACATTCATCGGTCTTCTTTCTTGCTAGGTGCTCCTCTTGACGCGGTATCTTTCTCTCCCCACGACTTTCCTTTCTCTTTAGTCTTTACTCTGCAATCTCTCTCTCTCTTGCTTTTCAATCCCATTCTCGCAAAACCCAACACAACCGACCCAAACACAGACACAGAGAAGGGCAAAAAATTGAGAAACAGAGGAGCTGAAGAGAGAAAACAGAGAGACGTAAAACAGAGTAGGCGAGAATAATGCTGCGGTCGTGTTACAGGCCGCTGGAGCGGTGCTTCATGGGGAGGCTAGGCGGCGGAGGTGGCGATGGGCTGCTCTGGCACACGGACCTCAAGCCCCACGCGTCCGGGGACTACTCCATAGCGGTGGTCCAGGCCAATTCCAGCCTAGAAGACCAGAGCCAGGTCTTCACGTCGCCCTCCGCCACCTACGTTGGTGTCTACGACGGTCACGGCGGCCCAGAGGCTTCCAGATTCGTCAACAAGCGCCTATTTCCTTATTTGCACAGTAAATTCTCTTCAACAAAACCCCAGTATACCTTTGTATATGTCTTTGTTTATATTTTCCAACAAAAAGAAAAAAGAAAAATTTTTTGTTTGTGGGAGGCTTTGTTTTGATAGGGCTTCGTTTGGTTGATATACAGGGGAAAGGAAAGACTTAGATTTTGTTTTTTGTTTTTTTGTTTTTTTTTTTTTTTTAAATTGAACTTTATGGTTGTTCTACCAAAAAAAAAAAAACTTTATGGTTGTTGAGGATTTTCAAGGAAATTAGAGAACTTTATGCTTCTTTGAGTGTAGTGAACATATTTTTGATTGGTTGGGAGTTGGGTTTTTGTCGTTTGATCCATAGGATCATGGGAAGTCTTTGTTTTGTTAAGATAGGCTCTGTTTGGTTGGTGGGAAAATCTATAGGAACAAGAAAGACGAGAAAAGTTTTTAAATTTAATGAAATTTTGGGTGTTTTTCACTCTAAGTGACTATATTCCACCTAGTATTTTGCAAATATTATGCTTACTTGAGTTGGTTTTCTGCAATTTGTTTTGAAAGATGAAAACAAAAGGAAAGCACGAGCAGGGGCTTTATGTTCTTGTCCTTTGTTTTCTTGGCAACCAAACAGACCGTTGGAACTTGCCTTGTTGCATTAGGACTCTCTGTGTCTCTTCCTCATCTGTAATTTTTTTTTCCTTTCGTTTGTAGAGTTTGCCACAGAGCAAGGCGGGTTATCGGAGGATGTGATAAAGAAGGCATTTGATGCAACTGAGGAGGAATTCTTGCATGTGGTGAGGCGAGCATTGCCAGCACGGCCACAAATTGCTTCGGTTGGGTCATGCTGTCTTGTTGGTGCTATTTCAAATGGTGAATTGTATGTGGCAAATCTTGGGGACTCGAGAGCAGTTCTTGGACGGAGAGATTTGGAGGGTCATAAAAATTCAGTTGTGGCGGAACGGTTGTCAGATGATCATAACGTTGCAGATGAGGAGGTGAGGAAGGAACTGGTAGCGCTTCATCCTGATGATGCACATATTGTGGTGTATACCCGTGGAGTTTGGAGGGTTAAGGGAATAATTCAGGTATGGTGGTACCTTGATACATTTGTTCTACTTCTTGCTTGTAATTTACTCTTAATTGCAATTGAATTAGTATAATTTTTCAATTTTAAGCAATGATGTTGTAATTTTAAGTCAAATTTGATGTATTTAGCTCAGATACAGAATTTGGTGTTCTTACCTTTGATTTTTTTCAAATTCATACCTACAGAGAGAATCAATCCAGTGTAGATGTTGGCAAAGGAGGATTAGGCTGGAACAGTTTACTTATGCTTTATTTTCAGCTGTTTGTAGTACTTGGAAGCTGATGCTATGGGTGATCGTTAGCTAGCTGAACGTCTGTAGTCTTAGTAATGCTTTCGTATAAAATCTCTGAGCCAAAATCAGTATATCAAGTTCCTTTTCTTTGTGTGCATAGGCAGTATGTGAAATTCTGTATGAGAGTGTAGCATTTGGCATCACCTAAATCCTCATTACCCATTTGATATTCTAAGATAATTGTTCCTTGCTCTGATTATACAATACATGTGATCAAAACGTTGGCATGCATGTGTCCAAGCGTCTTCCATCATCTAAGTCGCTTTACGCTGCTACCTTGTAATTCTCTTGGTCTAGAGTTCACTTTTGGCAATCCAAATCTCCTAAATCATGTCTGAGAGGAATCTTTGTAAGATGTTTAAAATTTTTGCAGACAATAGCATGAACTTGTATATAACTGTGATAGGGGTGCACGTGCGTCTTGAAATTATAGGCTGTTTTCTTTTTGGTGACAGGCACAATGCTCATATTCTGATTTCCTTGTTTGTAGAAGAAAAATTTCCTACAAACCCGAGAAACAATAGGAATACACGCTTTTTTTATACTATGAGAAACAGTAGAAATCAGTATCTTTTTTTTATCCTCAATAATAGTGTTAAAGAAACTATTACATGATAAGAATATAAGCTTGTATGTGGTCCAACCTTAGAATGGAAGTTTCTACCCCAAAAAAAGTAAAGATGCTTATGAGCTTATTAGTCTGACCAGCAGAATGCTGAATGCGCATAATTGTTGAAGGCAAAAGATACTTTGATGATTTTTTTAAATATCTCCAAGGGTATCTCTCACAAGAGCCAAAGTTAATATTATCCATATCCTGCTATGTCCATTGCTTTTTTCTTTGCAGATTTCTTTTGCTTTATGTAGAAAAAGGAATATCTGTGTGTAATAGATAGATAGATAGAAGATAGCTGTATTTTAAGTTGTTCTAAGAGAGCTTATATCTTCCATCGTCTTCTAGGAATCTTATGCTCTGCTCCCGATCCAGCATCTCATGCTGCTAAGTTAAAAGTAATTTGTCTTCGATGCATGAGATGTACATGAAGACCCCCCTGAAGCATAATAGTACTAAGGTCTATGAAACTTGGGAAATTCATCTTGATTTCTTCCTATTCAAACTTTGGGCATTTGTATTTTGAGTTTTTTATATGTAAAAGTTGAAGTGTAATGTTTATTCCTTGCTGGCTATTTTTACCTCCATATATTAGATAACTGATTCATAAGTCTAAATAATGTGATGGATAGTATGAAGCTGTCATAATTTTTTCTTTTTCTCTCTTTGCTTCAGGTGTCAAGATCTATTGGCGACGTCTATCTGAAGAAGCCTGAGTTCAACAGAGACCCAATTTTCCAGCAATTTGGGAACCCTATTCCTTTGAAACGACCAGTAATGACAGCAGAACCATCAATCCTAGTGAGAAAGCTTAAACCACAAGACTTATTCTTGATATTTGCATCAGATGGCCTCTGGGAGCAATTAAGTGATGAAGCAGCAGTGGACATAGTGTTCAAAAACCCAAGAGCTGTGAGTGCCCATCTTTCACGTACCTTATAATTTTTTCTCAACTGTTACCAATAGCAGTAATCTTTGGTCAAATTCAAATTTGTTTTCCACTTTTTCCTATAATTGTCCCTAATATACTCCTGTTATCATTGGCGGATTTGGCATAGGTTCTGTAGTTTTTTTTTTACGGGTCCAAATTTAATTCTTACTTTTTCATGAGAAAAAAGAGAGTTAAATTAAATCTGAACTGTTGAAATGACTACAAAAGATCTCTTGTAGTTTTTTTACAGCATTTAAGCCAAATCCATCATTGATCTTCATTCTTAATATTCAGTTTAATGGAATACCTTGGATACTTTCTAATGAAATGTTTCAATTATAAACTAAACTGTTGGGGTTTGACTACATGTGTGACACAATTCCATTCATCGACTTAATACATGCAGGGAATTGCCAAGAGATTGGTGAGAGCTGCCATTCGGGAGGCTGCAAAGAAGAGAGAGATGAGTTATGGTGACATAAAGAAAATTAAAAGGGGAATTAGGCGTCATTTTCATGATGATATCACTGCTATCGTAATTTACCTTGACCACCAAACACGTTCTTCAAATGCTAGACTCAAGAACAATGCAGTTTGCTGCACCAATGCCCCGGTTGACATCTTCTCTCTGAATGCAGATGAGACAGAAGATGATCTTCTTTATTCTTAAAGAAACAAAACCCTTTAAAGGTTGACAGACAACTGAGCAAAGGTTACTATTAGATAATAATTGAAGGACAAAAGTTTTCCTTCAAACATTGTCCGAGGAAACTTCCAATTCGGCCTATTAATCTGATATTTGTCTTTAGAGAATGTGATTCTCACATGCATTTTTAACAGAATTATCAAAGCATGTGATAAAATGCATGTGAGAATCATGTGCTCTAAAGAGCAAATGTCAATTTAACAATTCAACCAAACCAAATTCAGAGAAAAACTTTGTATACTTTGTGGGAGAAATGCTATTCCTTTCCTGTTTGGGGGTGGGGGAAGATGAAAGGATTCGTTAGCGAAAGGTACAGTTTTATAGATAATCAGGTTTTATTGGTTTTATTGTTCGAGTTAATGAAAGTGACTCCCACAAATAGCAGAGCACCATGGGAGGACCACTTCTGTAACTTCTTTTTATAAATAATAGATTTTTACTTCATCGAGTTATTCTCTTGGTCTCATTTTGATGCTTCTTAAGGCATGCAAGAGTCAGATACGTGGTAAATTACAGCTAACAAACATGAGTGAGATGGTTCAATGAAGATTGGGTTGTGTGGGGTTTGGGCTTTTTTAGGCTTAAACTAAGGTTATGTTTGGACGAAGATTTTAAAATGATGGCGTTAGGTAATGATATTATCAATAATGATGGCAATGATAATGATTAAAAGATAACGGTAATATGACATCGTTACAGT